>NC_051156.1:51055811-51092149 GCF_013339745.2 Dermacentor silvarum | reverse complement strand
TATTTCACAATTGACGACACAAACCTACTGACATGCAGGAAAAAACAGACTCAAGCATTTTACTTACATAAAGTAGCAATTCAGCACTTTGTAATAGTAACTGTGAAACATATGGAAGCAGCAAGCAGTTTGCGCCAGCTGCTGTTAACGCAATTTATTCTTAGAAGTCAGGCAGTGGCACACAGCTGTTAGGACCTTAGTGTTATTTGCCAGCAAGCATTCGTGGTGGTAGTGGGGTCGTGTAGTTTACACCTTGCATGCATAAATGTGCCATATTGCGCAATTATTAACCAAAGGAAAACTATACCAAGGGTTTTTTTCAATGATACTTGCGGGCTTACACGAATCTCGCAGAGCACATTAAAGAAAAAATTTGATCATATACTTGAACTAGAAAATTTCACAAAATATGCTACATCCTGTGTTAAGACAGCTGGTGGCACGTACCATTCGCGTCTCAATATGTGCATGGACCATAAAACTATCTGCAGCGGTGGTTTCAAGTATTGTTTCAGAGTAGGTGACTGCATGGAAAAATATGGCGACACCTGGCTGGCATACAAAAATTTGTGGCAGTTAGCTAGAATTGGGGCAGCTTTGTATAGTTCAGCTAACTGGTGCCTTAAAAGCTTCTGATTTTTTTAGTCAAGAAATGCAAATTCTGCAACTGTTTTGCCAAATCCCCACTGAACGGCAGGGAGAACGGAGCTCACCCCATGGTTGAATGCTTGCTGCGGTGGGGTGAGCACGGTTCCACCATATGGTTTCATTATGAGCGTCAGCAGGGGTTACACTGGGTCACCGTATATGACGAAATTGCCTTTAACCAGCCGCTCTAGCTTCGAGTATATGCGACATCTTTCAAGAATTCCTACACCAAAAATTAAAAAAAACGCTTTTAAATTTCAGCAAATGCCATAGTAACGCAAAATGTTGCATGGGTGAAGTATTGCCTGAAAATCAGAGTAAATAAAAAAATTGCTTCGTGTAATGCTGATATCACTCTAAACACAGTAACCTTTACAAAGGTGCACATTTTAACATTTTTGTGCACCTATAACTTAAAGGGTTACATCAATTTAACCTTTACATTTGTAACCTTTGTAATGGTTACAACTGTACAGGTTACTTTTTGTTTTTATAGATTACACGCATTTTGTAGGAATGTAACCTTTGCAAAGGTATATCGCCTTCAGAAAGACATAGGTTACTTGCTCCAACATGTGTAACCTTTGTACGGCGCAATGGTTCAGGTAAAACGTCCTTTATTATAAAATGTGCTTGACCTTTGTTCAAGTACATGGTGAACAGGTACCACAGCAAGTATATATCACATTAAGTGCGGTGTATATGGCTATATTAGGCACTGTGCAATCTTAGCTCATCTTATATTTGTGTTTGCAGGGTCAAAAGAGAAACCAGGATGAACATGCAGTTCAATAAAGCAAAACGCTCACATGACATTTTAATTCGACAAAAGCTTGTCCACAACAGATTACTCCTTACAACGTAAAGAAAAAATAGGCATTGTTATTGTGGTATAAAAATATGTAAATGAAAAAAGTAACAATAATGAAAAACGAGGTGTCACGGCAGCTTAACTGCTTTATGAGAAACACAGTAAACGTACAACTGGTATAAAAGGGAGTGCGATATTGTGACTTGATTCTGTCACAGTTCTTATAGAGACATTACAATGGCGCGGTGTTCACAGCTTAAAAATGGAGCTACAAGCACAGACAACACAAATGCCATCAAAGCCTGCAGCAAACTTCAAAATCAAAGGAAGAGAGCCATCACTGTAAACATCTGGGCCAAACTGCATTATGTCAGAGGCACACACCAGCAGTTTCAGTGTATCACTTCAGGAAACACAGCACACATTGCCTAGAGTATATGAGCATATCGCTGCACCAAAAATGCTATAGTAAGAATTCATACCTCGAATCACCTGAAGAAAGCATATTGAGATCATCTTGAAATTATAACTATAAGGTTGGTAACATTCACTGCAACACATGAAGCAAATATACCGTAGTTCCGATAAAAAAGCGCATTGAAGCTATCTGTAGAGAACATGCTTCAGCATCTTAGAAAGTAAACTATTTTAGCACATTGGTTTCGTCAGCTTAGCACGGATTGTTCTTTTTCAAGAGTATGAGAAGATTCTTCAGGCGGTTTGTGAGCAGTCCGCGAGGTACTGTTGTGTCCGGCATGGCAATCTTCTGCAGCAGGACAAGCACTGGTGAGAATGCGGGCGGGTACTCAAGGTTTTTGATGTAGTATGTCAGCAGACAGAAGATGAGGGTACGCTCTATATTTCAATTTGACATCCAGATGATTTGTTCAGCATTTCCAACATAAACACAAGTGTGTTCGGTGGATGAATACACATGAGGTGCGGTGATTTCCACGTCATTTGGCAGCAATCTGGGGAAAGTCACATTACAGTCATGAGGAAACACCCATCTACAAAGCAATGCAAAATTCTCACCACAGTGATGTGAGATTCATAGTAAACACAACGTGAACTTTGAGCATTTGTATATTACTCAGACTTCATTGAAAATCAATTTAAAATTGTGAGAAAGCACTTGATACCAGAGTAAGTGATAGATGGGTACATAATAATCATTCCACAAACCTCGTTGATGAGTGCGAGCCCTGAATAGTCTTGCAAGTGCTTGACAACGTCGACGAATGTGCATTCACGTTGTTATTTGCATGAGAGCGCTTCCGACACTGCTTTCAGTTTTCTCTCCAGGTCGCCAATGTTGCTTTTAAACGGGAGCTCGACTTCGATGCAAAGCTGGAGAAAAGTAAATACAATGAAGCAAAACTAATCAATATTATTAACCACAGAAACTTTCTTCTGATATCCCTGATGCCATCAGGACCTAAAGCACAGGTTCTGTAGCTACAGAAATATTTTTACTCGAGCCCGCAGCAAGGCGCTGAAAGCTTTAGGGCAGAAATAAATACACAAGCAGCGAAAAGGCGCACAGAGTTCTGGAAATCAAGTCGAATACTATTAACGCAGCAGCCGTACATTGTAAGCGTGCGCATTCCTGAACATATAAAAACATGCACATCATAATGGAGGGAACACGCATGTAAGCAGGCGATACCAGCCGGTGAGGGGCAGCAAAAGAACAAACATCCTTTTGACAGAAATTTAAAATATCCAAGTGTGCTGAGCCCACTAACCTTTCGAGTAACCAAGCTAGGAAGTCTGCTTCAGCACTTTGACAACTTCACTTTCTTGTTCTGTACCACCTACATAGAATACGAAATAAAACACGCGACGGAATCATTTTACAACAACACGTGACATTTTGTCACGCTATTTATGTTGCCTGCAAGCCGTCTATATTGCACTGAAGTCTGAGTGATGCCGGTTTGTTTACGTGTTGCATAAAGCATGATTATGTAACACCACACATTAAACATTTTCCCTCATGCCCGAAGCGTAGCCTCAGAAGCTTACGGCACACAAACCAATTCAGAAGCAGAGAAAGCACGCACAGAGTTCTAGAATTCAGGTTTCAAACACTAAAACCGCAGTCATGCCTTGCAAGCGTTCGCATGCGTGAACATACAAAAGCATGCACATCACCACCGCGCGCCCACGTATGTGAGAAGGCGATATATAATTGGCAGTAGATTATCACCGTACTGCTCAGAGATTGCACCTGACGACACCAGGCAGCTGCAGCAGTAGATAGCTAAAAGGGGTACCACAGATAAGAAGATATCTCGATACAAAGTGTCGTGAGCTAGGTCAGTCATGCACAAGAATAAACCGACTAAACCTCACCTAGGTTACAAAAGCACCGAAATGAAAGCAGCGAAAAGACCCGACTTGACAGGAATTAAGATAACGAAGATCTCGCACGCCGTTAATGCGTATCTGGAACAAAGACCACTTACCCAATTCCATTATTCGGCCGTGATCAGCTGGACGGTGGTTGCAATAGACGAGAAAACGATCGCCTGAAGGCGCTGCTGCGCCTCCTGACAGCGCCCCCAATGTGGAAATTTCAAGTAGCGTGGTCGCTTCGTGGTGCAGTCTCCGCTTTGTTTACATTGTTTCGCCCGCGCTTTCCTTCGCTGCTCGTGCTCACGGCGCTCCGTTTTCGACGGCGGCAGATCGCCTGCTTACTGAACAGCGATGCAAAGACTGCAGTGCGATTTCAAGACGGTTGCTGACGCCAACAGTTTTTTTCGTGGCGGCAACCTCAAGAAAGGGGAGCGTCTGCTTCCACACGTGTGTGGTGTTGAAAAATTGTGGGCGGTGATGTGACAGTGAAAGCCAAGTGCGTGTCGGAGGTGTCCAACAAGATAGTATACGACATCGAGTTAGAGGTACACACCGAGTTCAGTCATTTAGTCACTTTTATTTCTCTATGGTGCAGTCACAAAGCGGTCAGGCATGCTTGCAGAGATGTGCAGAGACGGTGACGATTGCGGTTGGTTTCGTTGGGCGCTGGGCGCGCACTCATGGCTGCTCTCAATTTGGCTCCCAGGGAGTGGCATCAGCACTGTCGGAAGAGAAAGAACACGTGCATTAGGCACCAATAAGCCAATAAAATTAATTAACAATGTAAGTAGTACATATGTGTATAATGCCTTATATCATGCTGTATAAATATTTAATGTATATCATGCCTTATTTAATGCATATGTTAGAGTCATGGCAACTCATTGCATCATTGAGCAAGGTATCTTTTCACTGGTCGCGACAAATCACTCGTACCAACTGCTCCGCGAAATGAACCCAGATCACGGTAACCAGCGATTACCTCGGGACCAGCAGCACGAGCGCAATAATTAGCGATGCATGCCTCATCAAAGCAAATCTAGTTTCTAGTCAGGCGAATGGCCCCACCGAAGCTAAAGTAAGCTCACAACGATGGCCGGCTACTACACGAAACGAAGATTCTTGGCAGGAAGAGTGCAGCAGGAAGAATGTTCAAGGTGGGATTTACTTTATTTATTTATTTATTTCGTACTGCCAGCCTGTTTTTACAGGCCCTAGGCAGGAGTGGGATGTACATAAAAGGTTTAACAAGCTAATAACATGTGAACACAAAAAAGAATGTAAAAAATGTCACAGTTTCGCCCTAAGGGCGAAGCAATGAATGCGATAGCAACACAGCAATGTCATACGAAGTAAGGTGAGCGGCTTTGGTAGCAACAACACGCAGAACTGTTGTCGACGCCATCGGCGTTTTGCCCGCGTTAGCTCAAAATGCGTGCGGCGTTGGTGACTGTTGCTGGAGCCTCTGATATAAATAGGCACTTGGTGCCGCAGCTAAACGTCGCCTCCCTTCCCTCCCCCTCCCCCACGGCCTCTCGCGCGTCCGAAGAAGGCGCGTTTGCTCTACATATATGGTGATTGTAAAGGAGAAAAGAGACGCCTACTTCTGCAGCCCTTAAGCGAGCACGGCGCAGAACGCGCGTTTGTTCTCCGCCGTGCGTTCACTCCCCGTGAAAGACGCGCCCCTCGCGCCCTTTCACTCGCACATACAGCGTTCGGCGCGCGGCGACGATTTCATCTCCAAATGACGTCATACGGAACCTCACGGCGACGGCGACGCCGACGGCGACGGCGACGCCGACGGCAGAAATCTGCTTTTGAGTGTCCATATAATTGCTATCGCAATAAAAGAGACGCCTACTTCTGCAGCCCTTAAGCGAGCACGGCGCAGAACGCGCGTTTGTTCTCCGCCGTGCGTTCACTCCCCGTGAAAGACGCGCCCCTCGCGCCCTTTCACTCGCACATACAGCGTTCGGCGCGCGGCGACGATTTCATCTCCAAATGACGTCATACGGAACCTCACGGCGACGGCGACGGCGACGGCGACGGCGACGCCGACGGCAGAAATCTGCTTTTGAGTGTCCATATAATTGCTATCGCAATAAAAAAGAATGGTGGAAAGAAGCAAAGCGTCATCTCGTTACAATGCAAAAAAAAGAAGAAACAACATTGAAAAAAGAAAAAGGAAAGCAATGAAGATATCGAGGATTCTGCAATACAGTACACATTTACACAATGGCTTATACACACAAAAATAAGGGTGCACTTAACATGTTTAGATCTATATCACATAGTATGGAATAGCAACGAGATCGTGGGAAACGTTTCGGGTCATAGATTAAAGAGAGCGTGCACAAAGGATGATAAAATTGAGCTTTGAAGAACGTTTTCAGGCAGAGCGTTCCAATCATGCATGATTCGGGGGAAGAACGACTGCTTAAATAAAGTGCTATGGTGCGGATACTCCTCTAACCTGAATGAATGTGATGAACGCGTTAGGCGCCGGCTATAGGGTGTAATATACAATTTGTTATCTAGTTTTACATTGTCCCGATGAATTAAATATAACATCTTGAGCCTCTCTCGATATCGCCTTACCTCCAGGGTTTCCAGGTTCGCCTCCTGTAAAAGAGCGCTAACTGATGTATGACATACTTTAAAAAAAAATGTCACAGTTTCGCCCTAAGGGCGAAGCAATGAATGCGATAGCAACACAGCAATGTCATACGAAGTAAGGTGAGCGGCTTTGGTAGCAACAACACGCAGAACTGTTGTCGACGCCATCGGCGTTTTGCCCGCGTTAGCTCAAAATGCGTGCGGCGTTGGTGACTGTTGCTGGAGCCTCTGATATAAATAGGCACTTGGTGCCGCAGCTAAACGTCGCCTCCCTTCCCTCCCCCTCCCCCACGGCCTCTCGCGCGTCCGAAGAAGGCGCGTTTGCTCTACATATATGGTGATTGTAAAGGAGAAAAGAGACGCCTACTTCTGCAGCCCTTAAGCGAGCACGGCGCCGAACGCGCGTTTGTTCTCCGCCGTGCGTTCACTCCCCGTGAAAGACGCGCCCCTCGCGCCCTTTCACTCGCACATACAGCGTTCGGCGCGCGGCGACGATTTCATCTCCAAATGACGTCATACGGAACCTCACGGCGACGGCGACGGCGACGGCGACGGCGACGCCGACGGCGACGGCGACGCCGACGGCAGAAATCTGCTTTTGAGTGTCCATATAATTGCTATCGCAATAAAATGCTTGGATATTGTGAACCCAGAAAGCATGGCCAAGCAACAAACATAACGTGCACGTCTCGGGCAGCTGCTTTCCGATCTGCTGCTTACTGGCACATGCGATGACCGTAGCTTGCATTAAATACGGATAGCCACCACACAAGAGACAAGCAACGTGCGGCCCCTTTTGTTACCTGCACAATTAGGAATTTAGGTTGCAGCGTTTGGAAAAAGGATATGATTATCTTGAACTCCTCTTTGCCGATCGCGAGTGAACGAACAGTACAAGCCGTCTATATTGTTATTATTTTGTCTAATGTCCTACCTTTATTTTTGAGAAACACAAAAATACAAAGAATTCCAGGCATCAACCTTTTTGAACAAGCAATTAATTCGCGGGTTTTACATTGCCAAAAGCACGAATCATTATGAGGAACACTGTAATGGAGGGTCTCAGGAATAAATTTGACCACCGCGGCTTCTTTAACGTGCACACAAATCAAAGTACACGGTAAGAACTGTATTCTTGCATTTCGCCCCCATCGAAATGCGGCCGCCGTGGCCGGGAATCGAGCTCGCGTCATCCAGCTTAGCCGCGCTACATGCATGCATTTACCGCTAAGCTAACACGGCGGATGTCACTGTACGGTTCAACTACGCGAAACGTCTAAACAAACGGCCATGCGCTAAATACAGGCACATTACTATTGCGTTTTTATCGAGCGGTCGTGATATTGCACGCGAATGCGAAAGTACGTCACTTACTTGACTCGGCGCACCGCAGTTATCCACGCTTGTCGTCTGTCGTTCTCGTACCACCTCCCCAGAATTCTGTAGGACTTCACGGATGGCTTTCGACCTTTCGAGGCTCTTGTGGAAATCAACAACACAGGAGTATTGTGTGCCACCTTTCCTGGTTGATGAGGTCGCTCTCGCCGTTGCGAAAAGAACGCGCACGATCGCTCGCGCCGTAGAGAACACAGGCGCGCGCTGGCCCAGCGGCGGCCTTAGACACTTCCATCCTTCCGCCAGGGGAGTATTGGCGCTGGTGCCGCGCGGGCAAGCATTAGGTTGCCTCGTCTATAGTCGCCACGAATTGAGCTTGCTGCGGAGTCGTCCGGCGAGCAAACAACGACATAGCGCCGACAGTCGCAAAAAGGTTGTTGCAGCTGCCGCGCAGCTCACCCCAGATGTCCCTGCTGCTTAGCGGCATAACCGATTTCGCGGCGAGCACACACACCCAAAGACTTACAAATCGCGAACAAAGCAAATAAGAAACGCAGCCACAAAACAGCCTGGCTCACGCGAGCGGTTTGGACGATTCGAACTGTAACCATAGAGTAACATATACACGGATAAGAGAGGACACTTCCATAGGCCCCTGCGGCCGGATGGATGGAATGGATGGATGCTATGAGCGTCCCCTTTGAAACGGGGTGGTGGGTTGCGCCACCAAGCTCTTGTTATTATTTTGTCTAATGTCGTACCTTTATTTTTGAGAAACACACAAATACAAAGAATTCCAGGCATCAACCTTTTTGAACAATTACTGGGAACTCTGTTTCTGTACGTCTCCGTTGTTTGTGGTCTCCCTACTTTTCTGCCACCAAACCTCCAACCGCCTCTTACTAATCTCTACAGCTGACATGTTTACTTTACCCGTGCTATCCCCGAACCCAAGGGCGTCAAGGAGGTCAGAGGAGCCTAGACTTGCTGCTGGGTAGATTTCTTCACATTCCAATGAAACATGTTCCACGTTTCTCTAGCTTTACCACAGCAAGCACATGCGGCTCCATCCTTGGTGTACTTCCCTTTATAACTGCGCGTTCTAAGGCATCCTGATCTCGCTTCGAAAAGTAAGGAGTTTCCCTTTCAGTTACCATCAATTGTTTCTTTCCTGATGTCCCTTTTTCCTTTGAGGTAATTAGTCATAGCAGGTTTCTTTTCCATTGCCGCCACCCATAATCTTGTCTCAGCCTCTCTCACTTTGCGTTTGACGTTCTTTGTTGCCATGTTGCTCGCCATACCGGTCGCATATTTGCTGGTAAGCTTCCTAGTTCTTTTCCTCCACTGTGAGTCAATGTTTTGCCTGTACAGATACCTGAATACTCTGGCACTCCATCTAATTTCTTCCATTTTCCTCAGTCGTTCTTCAAAATCAATTTTACTCTGAGCCTCCCTTGCTTCAAAATTTGTCCAGCCCATATCACCCTGCACAGCTTCATTAGTAGTCTTCCCGTGGGCACCCAACGCGAGGCGTCCCACTCACCTTTGGTTGCCATCGAGTCCTGATTGTACTCCTGACTTGAAGCAAACAACCGTATTTCCAAATGTAAGCTCTGGAACCATTACACCTTTCCACATACGCCGGAGCACCTCGTACCTATTCTATCCCCATAGCGCCCTGTGTTTCATTATGGCCGCATTTTTCTTCCCTTTTGTTGTTTTCTCCTGTGTCTCCAGATATCTATCGCCTTCGTTTATCCATATACCAAGGTATTTGTATTATTTTACCCGAGGTATTTCCTGGCCCTGAGTCAACACTGTCTGTTCACTGTTTTCATTGAACACCATAAAACCTGATTTTTTAACACTAAAGTTTAATCCTAACTTCTCCCATTCTTCTCCACAGATATCAGCCAGACGTTGCAATGCATATCATTTTGCTTGTTAGCAAGCAACACAATGTCGTCCGCATAAACTAAACCTGGAAGCTGCTGCTCAACTGTTGTGCCGGCTTGTTTCTATGAGAGGTTAAACCCGATATTGACTCCTTCTAGCGCTCTTTCCATCCTTACCACTGCACGGGCCGATTTTTGCGGCCCGGGCCCGGCCCGGGCCCGTTTTTCCATTGGGCGGCCCGCCCGAGCCCGATCAAAACTTTTATGGCGAGACCCGAGCCCGGCCCGGGCCCGGAAATAATCTACGTTACCCGCCCGGCCCGGCCCGCCACCCCTTTACCTTAAGCCCGAGCCCGGCCCGAGCCCGACTCGAAACCGGCCCGAACCCGGCCTGAGACCGAAAAATACATGTTTTTCAGAGTTGAGAAGCCCGAGAATAACGCACAGAAAGCCCGAGCCCGGCCCGGGCCCGCGTCAAAAAACCCGAGCACGGCCCGGGCCCGGGTCAAAAAGCACACGCCGTGCCCGAGCCCGGCCCGAGCCCGTGAAAAAACTCCTTTACCCGGCCCGGCCCGGCCCACGGGCCGGGCCGGGCCCGGGCTTTCGGGTAAGCCCGAGCCCGTGCAGTGCTCTACCACGTACATCATAAACAGAAGTGGGGATAAAGGGCAGCCCTGTCTCAGTCCCTTGTTGATATCAACTTTATCCTCGCTCGTCACCCCTTCCCATTCAACGCAAACAGTATTTTCTCGGTAAATCTCCCTCAGTAGCTGTGTACAGTCGTTGCCTATACCTTCCCCTTCTAGAATATTCCATAAAATGCTGCGATCTACGTTGTCGTACGCTCCGGTAATGTCTAGAAAAGTCACATATAGCGGTCTCCTTTCTTTTATGGATATTTCAATACACTGAGCAAGGACAATTAAGTTATCATCCAGCCGCCCACCGATTCTGAAACCATTCTGAAGTTCTCCCAATGTGCCATTATTCTCTGCCCATGCTTGCAGCTTCAATTTAATCGCCTGCATTGCTAACATGTATATTACCGATGTAATGGTCAGCGGTCGATAAGAGTGAATTCTATATTTTCCCTCTTACCTTTATAAATTAATTTCAGCCTACTTTGTCTCCAACTGTCCGGTATTGGCCTATGTTGTAAGCATTTTGCTACTGCTTTCAACAGAGATCCCTTAGTTTTTGCTCCTAGCTCATTAATCAGTCTAACTGGAACCTCGTCTAAACCTGTGGCTGTGCGCTTAGGAATTTTCACTTCAGCTTTCTTCCAGTTGAAATTACTCAGCACCAACTCCTTTTCCGTCTGCTTTTCGTTAATTCTATTTGTTTCCTCAGAAACCACCTCGCCATTGCCCTGAAATGATTCGGCTGTTATTTTTCGAACGTACTTTAATGCCGCGTCCCCTTCAAGTTTATTTCCATCTTCGCCAAGGATATGTTGCTGTACTGTTCCCAACTTCCTGCCTAATACTGTTGTTCCTGTCTAATAATGTGGTTCCAAAATATTCTAGGTGCGGCGTTTTTTTCGTGCGTATTTCTGACAACCAACATTCACTTTCACATTTAATGTTTGCTTGATATAATATTTGAACCATGGTTTTTTTCCCGGGGTATATTTCCCATTTTCTGTCTATCTCTTCCTGCGGGAACTGTGAATTTTTTGCCTGCCTGTGTTCTCGTGATGCTTTCTTTCTTTCGTCGATCGCCTCCCGTATCTCCCTGTTCAACCAGCTTTTCAGCTTCCTTTTTCCTTTCCAACAAGCATGTTGCTTCTCTTTCCTCATTTCTTTCATCATTACACTTACAAGCTTACCATCATCATCACATTACCATCACACTTACAAGCTCACCTGCCCCGATTTTGGTTCGCAGCGCACCTAGCGGGTGTGTCGAATTTACACAGACTCAGAGATTTGGACCGAAGCAAACGAATCTCGAAGGCTACCTTCTAGTGATTAGAAAAATTACACGGCCTCCAAGATTGCTTTCGTGCGAGCGCTCGTCCCGGAGGCTATATTTGGATTTTTTAACGCGTTGCTTGCGTGCCTCGAGTAGCTTCGTGTAAGCTGCACCGCCAGTGCAGCAAGCACACGATTCCACTGTGTATTTATGCATACATTTGAAATAAACATGACAAGTGTTGTAAGAGACAAAAAATTTTATTTTTAGGTCATATTCTCAGTAAGCACATGCACACTTTTTTCGCAATGTTCGATGAACGCAAGCACAGAAACGCAAATCTAAAAACCTGATATTGCCCTGCGCAGGAAATTCATTGGTGAACGTAAGTGGCTTATAATACTCATTGAACGCGGCAAGAATGCTATCAACAGGAGGGTTTGAACAATCTAAACAGCAGTCTGCATGAGAGCTAGCCGCCGGATCCCAACACGTGATCCATCTACAAAAACCAAAAAATAAGCCACATATCTAAAAACCTTTACAACGCCCAAGTCCCTCAGCTTCGCAGAAATAGCTTTGTCACAACGAGCTAAAAACAAATCGCTTAAAATAGGGGCTATGCATGAGCCTATGCAAACAGCCTGCTTTTGCAGGTAAATAATATTGTCAAATTCAACGAGTGTGGACCTCAAATAAAATGATAAAAGCTCTAAAAACCTTGCCGCACTAACAACACAAGTGTTAGAAAACAGGACAGCGCCGTGCTCGTCTATTGCCGCCTCTACGCTGGAGAGCAAACCTTCATGTGGGAAAGAATAGTACAAATCTTTTATGTCGACCGAGAATGCAGTTAAACACTCGCTGTCAGCTACATTTAAAAAGTCGATTACGGCTGAAGAATCTTTGGTTAGGAACGGATCCACCACCTCGAGGAGTCTCAGGTTAGTTTGCAGGAATTCCGCGACGCACTTCTGCCGCGTACCAGATTCGGAGACAATGACACGAAAAGGACAGTCATCCTTATGGGTCTTAGTCAAACGAGCCACCTGCTTACTAAGTTCTTCATCCAGCATGTGGGTATAAGACTTAGAAAGCGCGCATGAGAAGAACGTTAATACTTCTTTGTATGAGTTCTGAGTGTGCAGGACCGTACCTTAAGGGCGGCTTGCTTGCTCTGGGCTCATACACCCAACACACGCGTACAACTTGTGCACGTACACACGTGTACAGCTTGTACACGTACACACGTGTGAGCCCAGAGCAAGCAAGCCGTCCTTAAGGTATGGTCCTGCACACTCAAAACTCATAAAAAGAAGTATTGCACGTTCTTTCTTGTCATGCGCGCTTTCTAAGTCTTGTACCCACATGCTGGATGAAGGACTTAGTAAGCAGGTGGCTCGTTTGGAAGCAGCGAACTATCCGAGACACATCATTATCTCAGTTGCTGAAAGCATGCATCGTCGAAGGAAGGCAACTTCACGCCTAAGTTAAGAGCAGAGAGCGAATGACGAAAGAAGGAAGAATGAACTAAGGGACAAACAAAAGGTGGCTGTAATTCCCTACTTTCATAGGGTTTCCCACGACCTAAAAAAGGTAGGGCAACTGTCGGGTGTAAACGTTGTTTTTACAGCACCTAACAAACTTCTGAGTTTGAGTGGGCTGAGCTGTCCAACGAGGAAGCGGAAGCCAGTTTGCGCTACTGCACATAAGGAGCCTTTTGATAAATGCACTCGGAACGTAGTGTATAAGATTCCACTTTCGTGGGGGAAGTACTACGTGTGCCAGACGGGCATATGCTTAAACGTGCGTCTGGCGGAGCATAATAATAAAGTAGAGAGCACCGCAATAGACGCGCATCTGGCTGTCCACTGTAGAAAATGTGACGCGAAGGAACCATGCTACCCTCTCTTAAAACAAACTGTTGTTGTGTATCGCCACAGAAATAAGATAACGAGGGAAATTGTCGAAGCAGCAGAGATAGCTAGAGGAGGTGATGATTGTGTTAGCACGCCGTCTATAATTTTATCCAAGAAAGAGCTTGAACTTTTTGGCATAGTAGCTACATGATTGTTTTTTTTTTCCTTTTCTTCTTTCCTTCAGTGCATCTTTTGCAGTGCCTTTCCCAATGAGTATATATATGCTTACCAGCTGCAATAAAGCAATCTGTTAGAAGTTAGCGCTCGTTCCGTGTTCTTCCTCGTCCTTGTGTCGTTTTAGCGCTATGAATCCCAGTTAAAATCACAATGACCTACCAACATGCCCAAACTTCTTCCCTGCTTCTTGGTTTCGTTTTGGTCGGTAAATTGGTCGAGCCCTTCCGTCGGCTCGACCCCCAACAATTCTGAAGAGATGCGCCTTTCCTTTCATAGCTTGCACCGGAAAACAATGAGAAAGAATTGCCATTTAAATGTATTGTATCTACTTACACAAACAAGCTACAGCTTTCTAAGAAGTTATCTGACGAAACGTGTGTCAATGTGGTTCAAAACTTATTTTCAAGAATATTCTAAAGCAGGACACCGCCGGCATTTTCAATAATTAAGAACAAACGACATGATGTTTTCAGTAGCGATTTTTCTTCTGTTATCATAAAAGGAGACGCCGTTTTTTAGAAGAATAGTAAGTTGGACAGGTTAGTATTCTTTCAGGTTTAATAGGTAAGTGATGAGGTCGATCACCTCATCATGGTAGGTGGTGGCTGATGAGGGTCGAAAGAGAAAGAACACGACAAAATAAGTGCAGAGAGTGTACCACTGTGTTTTTAAGCATCATTTTCTTAGGTCGACATTACAGTAAACTTGCTCACATGATATCCGAGACGATCAAACTGTGCCTTATGACTCGACGTCAAATTAGCAGCGTGCTATGCTCGGGAGCAGTAGTGCGCGAATTGACAGCGAAAAAGCGAACTTTCATAAGCAAGTGCGCTGCGGCAGCGGCGAGATAACCAACTGTGTTTGTTGCAGTCGTCCAGAAGCTGGAAAAAGATGGCGGTAATGTGCCGAAACAATTTCGTCGCCACACATGACGTCACGGAGGAGTGCAGACCAAAAGTTTCGTCCATGTCACACCATCTGTACGGGTATGCGAGTCGCCGAAGAGCAAGACACAATGCGGTGCGGCCCGGAACTGTAACATTCTGCGCGCTGAGCACTGCTTCCGGCCCTAAAAGAGTACTTGCAATTTCCCCAAAATCTTCTTTATCGAAACGAAACTCCAGCTTGAAAAGCGCAGTATCAATCCGCTCAACGTCGAGGAGCCCGCATTGTGAACGGTACCGCAACCGTTCCGGCTCCCTTCTGCGCCTCAGCTCGTACTCGAGGTCGTCCAAGGAGTCGTCGCCTTTGAGAAGTCATCGTTCCTCGCTGCTTAATATAAGGTCCTCTACTTCTCCCCATGACAAAACCGACCGCGGGTGACGGTCCCATAGAACGCTCGACAGCATTGGCTGCATTGCAGTGCTCAAAACGCGTGAACATGATGGCCTGACTCGGGTGACTCTGCGAGATTTGCGCGGCAGATAGGTAATTGTTGCTTGAATTGCTTGTGGTTTGACTTCGTGGTGGCTCTTATTGGCTGCACAGTTTCAGAAGCTGGCGTATGGCGGCGCTGAGTAGCACACTACCGGATCCTGCGCGTGCAAATTAGTAATCCACCTCTCAACTTTTGCTCCCGGCCAACTATCACCGGTTCGTGCGCACGGGCTTCGCTGCGTACGTGAGTGGTTGCGGACGCCCAACTAAAACTGTCTATTATGAACCGTGACCAGCCGTTCTCCGGCGGCGGCTGCGTATGGCGAGGCCGCGCGGGCCCCTATGGTTGTGATGACGCTGTGCTGCACGTGCTGATAGCTTCGTGAGCGCTGTGTTCTCGCCGCTTAGTTGGCGTTGAAGTGAGAGGCAGCACGAACGTGAATTCGTTCGCTGCTGCGGGCGCTATCTTGCAAGCGATCGTCTTACAGGACAGATGGACCAACGCAGGGACGGATGGGCGGTTTTTTTCGGTGGGTAAGCATAGAAATGCTTATGCATTTGAAAGTCCCCTTAAACTTCTTCACTGTGGAACCTCTTTCTGCATGCTTGTTAGAATACACAGCAATAAAATTTAAATGGATCAAATGCACTGAAATGGAAAGAGTTGGCTTCATTGAACTTTGCATTTTTACCATAGGTGTTGGCTTCGTTGACAAAGTCGGTCGTCAGTTCCGAGGAGCTCACGTCATCGTCAACCTCGACGTATCTGTCAACCGTCCCTTGCTGCAAAAAGCGGCGTATGAGTTGACAAACGCACTTCCTGGAGCTCTGCAGCAAGACTACAATACTTGCTGTGAAGTATGTCGCTAGTTGTAGCGCTGAGTGCGGCTTAGAGGCGGCATCGCTAGATGAATTGGTTGTAAGATATATATATATATATATATATATATATATATATATATATATATATGTTGTTACGGTTAATGTTGAACCGGCTTTATTTTGAGGACGAGGTTGATGGTGAAGTAAAGATGGCGTCCAGAGGCTGCGCCAGCTAACATCTTCCTTTTCTTCTCCTTGCCAGGCTCATGCCGTAGCAATCCCCGGTTGCCAGACGAAGCCCGCTGGGCAAGTCCAAATCACTCGCAAAACGTTGGGTGAAACCGCTTAAGACGAGCAACATGTACTAACTGGGTCCGGTTAGACCGACGACCAGCTGACGTCAAGCGTGCCACCACGTAGGTCAAGTCACTCAAGTGATCTACAATGACGAATGGGCCCATGTACTGGGGTAAAAACGTTTCGCATAAGCCACGTTTACGTTGCGTGTCCACAACCACACAAAGTCTCCTTTAGCGTACGAGACAGACTGGTGTCGGCTGTCATAGCGCTCTTTCGATCGGTGTTGCGATGCCACAGTACGAAGGCGAGCAATACGCCGGGCTTCTTTGGCAAGACAAAGCGTCTTGGCAACAGGGTACTCGCTGTGAAAGTCAAACGGTAGTATCGTGTCAATGCAGCTTAGCGGTGGACGTGCGTAAAATAGATAAAAAGGACTGTAATCGGTCGTCTCATGCTTTGCAGTATTATAAGCATAGGTGATGAAGGTGTATAGAATAAATGGTCACGGCCTATGATGAAACACAACTGTATTTACATTATGTAGAGTAATTGAATCGAATGCTGTCCATGGCGGACGCTGTCTCTTTCTTCCACTTTGTCGTCTTCTCCGTGCGTCCGTGCTCCCGCGTGCCTTGCAGTTGGCTTCTTCTTTTTCTCTAGCTCTTCGAAGAAGGGTAAATATTCAATATCCTCCGCACCCCGGAAAGGCGCGCAGTTTGAGTCTGTTAGAGCGAAGAAAGTTCAATTGGGTACATAAGTTGGACGGGTCGGCGTATAACAGAGCCGTTTGGAAGCTTCAACGAACAGGTTCTGATATTTTCATCACGTCCTCGATGTACTTCTTGGATGCGTCCCGTCTTCCATAGTTGTCGTGGGGCATTTTCTTCGTAAATAAGCACAAGATCACCAGCTTTCAGATTGTTCGAAGCTTGAACATTGGCATAGTGCGCTGAGCGCAGGCTAAGAAGATATTCTCTCCTCCATCTTCTCCAAAAGTGCTCCAGTAACTGCTTGCGATGAAGCCACTTTCTTGTGACCGTAGATCTTGGCCCTGAAGTATCGACATCTTCGTTATGGTAAGGAAGGCTTGTTAGTCGTTTACCGGTTAAGAAATGAGCCGGAGTAAGTATTTCCGCTTCTGCTGGTGACATTGACCAGTAAGTGAGGGGCCTGGAGTTTACTACTGCCTCTACCTCATACAATACCGTCGTTAATTCTTCTGGCGTAAGCTTTGCCTTGCCAAGGATCTTTCGGAGGCTGGTTTTCACAGTTCTTATCAATCTCTCCCAGAAGCCGCCCCACCATGCAGCTCTTTCTGCGATGAACTTCCATTCGATCCTCCTTTGAGAGCAATAGTCTTGTAGCTCTCCACTGAACAATACTCTTGCCATGGAGGCGATTTCCTTTGACGCTTTCTTGAAAGCCTGCGCGTTGTCGGCGTATATTACGTCAGGCAATCCACGACGCGATAAAAATCGCCGAAACGTGAGCAGGAAGCTTTCTGCTGACAGTCCGATGGTTAATTCAAGGTGTACTGCTCTTGTAACGGCACAAGTAAATAACACTATATAGACCTTCGACGTACTGTCTTTCATATATAGAGGTCCAGCAAAATCGATTCCAACCGCTTGAAAAGGATCAGATCGGCGTACTCGTTCACTTGGTAATGGTGCAACAGGTGCGCTGCTGGGCTTTAAGCATGTCTTGATGCAAGCGTTGCATCCTCTGATGACTTTCTTTACAGTTTGTCTTCCGCGGGGTGCCCAAAATTTCTCTCTAAGCTCGGCAAGGGTATCTAGCAGACCACCGTGGAGTATACGCTTATGGCAGTCTCTTATGACAAGTTTTGTCAGTTGGTGAAGCGGAGGCAACAAAATAGGATGTTTAGCTTCTTCCGCTTCCTGTGAGAATTGCATTCGTCCATTTACACGCAACCTTCCTGCCTTGTTGAGAAAAGGATGAAGCATTCTCAGGTCTGAATTGCGATTCAGCTGTAGTTAATTTTCAAGCTGATTGATTTCTGTTGCATAAATATCCTCTTGAGCCACCTTGATCCAGTAATTTTCAGCGCCGCTAATGTCCTCGGCTGTGAGCAGTGGTTGGCCCCCGATGCATTTGTTTTTGCAGCTTTTAATGAAACGAAATACCCACGCTGTATTCGTAACACTCTTGTGAGGCTTGAGTAGCGTTCAAGGTCCAAAATAGGCAACAACGTTCTCACATGTAAAACTTGCACGACGACTTTTGCTTCAGTTAAGTCTATATCATTACTCTGTAAATCTGCCTCCAGGGTTTTGCATGGGCCATGCATCTTCCATTTCTGTCAACCATGGTGGTCCTTTCCACCACACTGCGTTTGTCTTGAGAAACTGCAGCTGAACTCCACGTGTAAGGTAATCCGCAGGATTATCAGTCCCAGGACAATGTCGCCATTGGCTCTTGTCGGAACAGCCTTGAATTTCAGCCACCCTATTCTCTACGAATGGCTTCCATTTCTTCGGAGACCCTTTTATCCAATGCAGTGTGACCTTGGAATCCGTCCAAAAGAATGTTTCTAGTGTGCACTTCTCAAGGGCAGTCTTAAGAAGTTTCGCTAGTCTTGCTCCGAGCAAAGCGCCAAGAAGCTCCAGTCTTGGCAGTCACTTTCTGCATAGGCGCCACTCGTGACTTCGCCATTATGAGGTGGCTATGAGCACAATTCCCTTGGTCAAGAAATTTCAAATATGCACAAGTGCCATATGCCCTCTGACTTGCATCACAAAATATATGAAGCTGCATGGAGTGACTTTCGAGCCCAGTCTTGACCCAACGTGGGATAGTCGTAGAAGTAAGGTGCTGCAGATTTGAACACCAATTTTGCCACTGTAAGGCAAGGTCCGAAGGCAAATCTGCGTCCCAATCTACCTGTCTCTGCCACAACTCCTGAAACAATATCTTGGCTTGAATGCTGAAGGGTGCAACCATTTCAAGTGGATCAAATATCCTTGACACTGCTTGCAGCACATATCTCTTACACGGCTTTTGATCTTTTCCCAAGAAGCATAACGCGGATTTTGCGGCTACTGTCATCTTGTCTGTCATAGGATCCCACAAGAGTCCCAATATCTTGACAGCTCCCGAGGGTAAGCTATCTCCTTCACCCGTGGTAATAAGATCTCTCAGCAGTTTAGAATTCGACGACCATTTTCTTAGTCGCATTCCAGCGTCTTCCATTATATAATTTGCGTCTCTGTATACCTTTTGAGCTGAATCCTCACTATCTGCTCCTATAAGAAGGTCATCAACGTAGAAAGAAGCAGCAAGTAACTTGGCCGTTTCTTCTGTTTGATCCTTTACTCCCTTCAGGTGGTGTTGGAGTGTGGCGTTGAGTAGGAATGGGCTTGCTACTGTTCCAAAAGGCACCCTTGTCATGCGCCATTCCTCTATTTCAGGATCTGGTTTTCTCTTAGAGGGTATATCCTTGAACCATAGGAATCTCAATGCATCTCTGTCTTCCATTTTTACGCTAATCTGTGGAAAGGCTTTCTCTATGTCAGCCGTCATAGCACTACAGTTCATACGAAAACGTACGAGAAGAGCAACCAAGTCGGCTTTTGGTTCTTTGGTTCTTTCTCGAGATGGTCATTGAGGGACGATGAATCAGGATCGTGAGAGGATGCGTCGAAAACTACTCGTACTCGATTAGTTGTAGACTCGCTTCGCACAACAGCGCGATGCGGCATGTAGTAGACCTTAGAGGGTTGCGCCTCAATTTGGCTAGGTACTCCCTCGGCGTGACCCATCTTCATATAGTTCCTGATGGTGGTATCATATTCTACGGCAAACTCTGGATTGTTCTTCATTTTCTTTCCGAGACACATCAGTCGCTTCCGTGCTTGCAATCGATTATCGTCTAGTTGTCCACAGCTTTCTTTCCACGGAAGGGCTACTTGGTAGCGACCGTTGACGAAGGCGATATCGTGATCGAATTTTTCTAGCACCATATTAGGTTCCTTATTTGGAGTGTTGTTACTGGCGTAATCCCGAGGCTCTCTAACTCCCAGAACTTCCGAAGTAGATCGTCGATAGAGTCAGTAGATGCACTTACTCGCAATACGCATGCGTTGAGTGCTGCTTCCAAAGAGGTGTTGAACGAAAGTGGTTCTTGTAACATCCAGCCAAATGCAGAACCCAGTGCCACCAAGTCTGCCTGGCCATGGTATCGTTTCATTTCGCCGGACATGAATTGCCATAGCTGGTCGGTCAGCACCAATTAAAAGGCTAATACCAGGAACAGCAGCCATGCCTGGTAACAACAGCTTATCTGCAATGAGGTGTCCGTCGCTTTCAATGATTGTAACAAAGTCATGCTCGAGTGGTACTTGAACAACATCCTTGCAGACGAATGGTACTTCAATGGCCTGTACCAGGTATTCCCGATTGTCATACTGACTGCGAATTTTTAGTTCGACAATGCGATGTTGGATGTTAACCGAGCTTGTCTGTCCAAAAGTATTTAGGTGTAAATTCACAGATCCCAGTTCTTTCAAGCCAAGTGTCTTGGATACGTCTTCACGAATGAATGTGCGCTGGCTTCCGCTGTCTACAATTCCACGAATGTAGGCCCTCTGCTTTTGTCCGATGATCCATGCCCGAAATGTCTGCAATAAAGCCTCAGCATCCACGAACGAACGAGAGCTGGTATGAAGACTGTTCGCGGTTACGGGTCTTTCTTGTTCCGTCTTCTTAGGTTTCCACTTGGGATCGCACATTGAGGAGACGTGTCTTCCTCCGCATGTTCCACACTTGATTTTTCGATAACAGTTTGTGGCAAGATGTCCTCTCACGGTGCATCGATAACATCGGTTTTCTGTAGACAATTTCTTCAACTTTTCTTCATGGTTCATGCTGCTGTCACAAACTGGAGTTGAGTGATTTGAAGACCCACAGAAGAGACAGTCCTTGTCTTTAACTTTCGAGGAAGATTGCAGGACAGCTGCTGTTGGTAAGGTGGAGTGCAAGTTTCTTCTCTCCTCGGGTGGTTTAGCGCATTTCTTTCCTTTAAAGTCATGAACTCCACTTCTTTCTCGGCTTTCAACTTCCACGCGAAGATAGGTCAAGAGTTCTTGCAACTCCTCATCGGCTGTCGCTGTCGTTGAATCTTGCTGTTGTACAGAGCCTGAACTGTCGATAGCAGACGGTGATGACTTTGAACTGGCTTCTTTTCGGTAATAGCCAATGACAATGTCTGCTGGCAATGCCTTCAATAGAATGTCCGTCATCATAGTTGCATAGCTTGCAGGACTGACGTTTAGACCTTTCAGGCCTCTGATATGGCACTGCACATAATCCAATAGCCTTCGAAGATTGTATACATCTTCTGAGGAAGCAACTGCTGGTAGTGTGCGCAGACGGCGTAGATGCTCCTGCATAATGCGACGCTTATCGCCAAAACGACTCTTTAGAATTTCGATGGCGTCGTCGTAGCACTCGCCTGTCACTTGTAGACCAGAAATTGAAGCTGCTGCTGTACCGCTCAGAAGATTCTTCAGATATTGAAATCGTTCTCCTTTCGTCAGCTTTTCGTTTTCATGCACAGATGCCTTGAATTGCTCCCAAAAAGCAGGCCAGTGACAAAGCTGTCCGTCGAATGTCTGCAACTGTAGAATTGGAAGCTTGATTGACTTGCGCGGCGCGCGATCATCGAGTGCATTTGATGAACCTGCAGCTGCGGAAGGGGCAGTCGTAGAACACTGATTTTGACGGAGTAGTCACTCCCGAGCCTTCAGCTCCCCCAACATTCCTCGCGCAGCATCTTGATAAGTCAACACAGTTTCAAATTCTGTCGCGAACTCGTCCTCAGGGATAGCTTCTTCGAGATCGGCGTTAAGCTTGTCCAAGTCCTCATTATTTGCGTGTAGTCGTTCGATCAAAGATGAAATCTTTGCACTGTCAGCGCTTTCAATCACGGCTTTCGCTTCATTGATGAGACGCGTATTCATCTGGCGTCGCGCCGTTCGCTTTTCTTTAAGGACCTTGAGGCGGTTCATCTTGTGTTTCAAGCATGTGGGACCTCGCTCACCTTCTCAGATGAATGCCGAGCAGATGTCTTATCACGGCGAAGGGTAACGGCGGATGGTCCAGTTCGGTCGTACCGGCTGGCTTTCGGAGGAGGTTTCCGCTGTGCCTACGACGTGCTGTCTTCGCTTTCAAAGTTCCCGATGAGCACTCCAGGCGTGTAGAGTCCCAGCGAGCACTCCCAGGGGGTTTCGGCACCAGAATATAGAAAAATGGTCACGGCCTATGATGAAACACAACTGTATTTACATTATGTACAGTAATTGAATCGAATGCTGTCCATGGCGGACGCTGTCCCTTTCTTCCACTTTGTCGTCTTCTCCGTACGTCCGTGCTCCCGCGTGCCTTGCAGTTGGCTTCTTCTTTTTGTCTAGCTCTTCGAAAAAGGGTAAATATTCAATAAGGGGAGTACGTCATCCCAGTCTCTGTGATCGGAAGACCCGTACATGGCCAGCATGTTAGTTAGAGTTCTGTTCGTACGTTCTACAAGCCCATTTGTCTGGGGGTGATAAGGCGTTGAATGGCGGAACTGCGAACTGCAGAGACGAAGCAGTTCTTCTACGGCGTCAGCAACGAACTGCCGACCACGATCGCTAATGATTACACGGGGGGCACCATGCCGAATAATAATGAAGCGAAGCAAAAACGTTGCAACGGATGCAGCTGTTGAAGATGGTATGGCCAGCAGTTTCCGCCTAACGGGTCAGATGGTCGACACATACGATCACCCATCGGTTGTCGTTAGATGATCGGGGAAATGGGCCCAGAAGATTAATACCCACTTGTTCAAATGGCAGGTGAGGCGGCGGCAGAGGTTGGAGAAGAGCTGGCGGAGGGGTCGTAGGGCGCTTGTAGCGTTGACATTGTTCGCAACTGGCGACATAGTGCTTGACTGTGTCCCGCATTCTGGGCCAGTAAAAACGCTCCTGCGTCCGGTTAAAAGTTCTGATGAATCCTAGATGGTCAGAAGTCGCATCGTCGTACATGGCTCTCAGTATGTCCGCTCGCAGACTCTGCGGCACCACCAGAAGGAAGCGTGCGCCTTTAGCCGAATAATTGGTCTTGCAAAGCAGGCCGTCACGGACACAAAATCGACCGGTGGCTCCAGGACGCGATGCAGCTACAAATAGACGTTCCAAACTAATATCATTTTCCTGCTCTGTCCTTGATGACTGTTTCGCTCTCATTTCTTCTACATTCCCAGACTCGATGACTTTCGAAAGTCATCGAGTCTGGGAATGTAGAAGAAATGAGAGCGAAACAGTCATCAAAATTGTCTTCGTCACACTCCGTCATCGTCAGAGGAAGACGGGAGAGACAGTCCGCATCTGCGTGGCGACGCCCAGACTTGTAGGAAATAACAAAGTCGTACTCCTGCATTCGAAGAGCCCAACGTGCCAGTCATCCACTCGGGTCACGGAGATTCACCAACCAGCATAACGCGTGATGGTCGGCAACGATAGTGAACGGGCGTCCGTAGATATAGGGCCGAAATTTGTGGACAGCGAAAACATCTGCCAAGCATTCTTGCTCGGTGACAGTGTGATTGCGTGCCGCCTTAATCAAAGAGCGACTAGCATAAGCCACAACGTGTTCCGCTTCTTGATGACGCCTTGATGAGGTGAGGATGCATCAAAGTGACGCAATATGGGCCCTGACGTTAGAAATTTTAGCTGGCGGAACGCGTCGTCGCAAGCCAATGTCCAGCTGAAAGGGACGGCTTTTTGGAGAAGTCATGTTAGGGGGTACACTACGTCGGCAAATCATGGGACGAAGCGACAAAAATATGAATACAGGCCCAAGAAACTCCTCCACTCCCACACTGACTTCGGTGCTTCGAAGCCTCAAGGTGCCAGCTCAAGGTGTCAGCTCCTTCGAAGGTGCTTCGAAGGAGCTGACAGCCTCAATTTTCCGTGGATCTGGCCTCACGCCGTTTTTGTCGACCATATGCCCAAGTACTAACATCTCGGTTGCCCCGAAACGACATTTCTTGGAATTCAGGATCAAGCCGGCTTTTTCGACACAATCCAGAACAAGACTGAGACGGCTGTTACGCTCACTCAAAGTGTTGCCAAAAATCACCACATCATCAAGGTAGCACAAACAAATTTCCCATTTAAATCTTCGGAGGATAGTGTCCATAAATTGTTCGAATGTAGCTGGCGCGTTGCAAAGGCCGAACGGCATGACGTTAAATTAATAAAGACCGTCTGGTGTCACGAAGGCCGTTTTCTCCTTATCGTCTGGGTGCATGGGTATCTGCCAATACCCTGATCGCAAATCCAGTGATGAAAAATAGGCAGCGGAATGTAAAAAATCAATGACATCATCAATTCTAGGAAGCGGACACTCGTCCTTTTTGGTAACTGCGTTAAGTTTCCTGTAATCAATGCAGAACCGCCACGATCCATCCTTCTTCTTTACTAAGATTACTGGTGCTGCCCACGGACTAGAGGACTCTTGAACAACACTTTTCTGTAGCATGTCTTTCACCTGTTCAGCGATAACTGTCCTCTCTGCTGAAGAAACGCGGTAAGGCTTTTGCCGAATGGGGTGCGCAGATCCGGTGTCAATTTTGGGGCGAGCACGAGAACGCGGGAGTGAAGCTTGGTTGCCGCCTTGTGTGAAATCGAACACAGAAAGATGTGCCCACAAAACTTGTGCGAGAGCGTGGCGCTCATGTGAGGGAAGCGCTTTGCTGATCATCCGTAGGATCTGCTCTTGAGAAGTGCTTCGGTGGGGATCGCTAGTATGAGACTGCTGCTCCTCGCTTAGAACTGTAATGGAGCTGTACGTAATCTCGTCAAAGTCAGCGAGCTTTAAATGACGTGGGAGAACCGCAGGGACGCAAGAACAATTGAAAGCCTACAAATTTGAGGCACCATTCACTACTCTCACGAGAGAGCGTGGCACAAGTACATCTTTCTTTGCGCAGCTCGACGTAACTGGCTGGACTTGCGCGTCAAACGATGAAAGGTCGGCAGCAGTGACATTGACAGGTACACGTGACAGCGACCAAGGCGGTAGCAGCAAATCGTTCGAAACAACACAATAATTTTTCTCTGGTAAAGATGTGTCGGCAAGGTTAGCCAGAAGCGCGCTATTCAAGGTAATTTCGCCTGTGCCACAGTTAACTGAAGCATCACAAACCTGAAGAAAATCAATCCCGAGAATAACATCATGAGTGCACCGCGGTAGCACGAGAAATTCTGTTTTAAGATCTTCCCCTCCGAATAAAACACTTGCAACACAAATACTAAGGGGAATAAGGCACTCTCCACTGACACCACGAAACGTCACACCATCATTCCACGGGAACATAACTTTCCGACCCAGCCTCTCTTTGAAAGTCACACTCATGACGGAAACAGTAGCACCAGTGTCCACTAATGCTGTTGCAGGTATACTATCAATTAACACACACACTTTATTCATCACCATCATAATAGTCAGAGGATTATTTCGCACAGACGCACACTGTCCGGCGAACTTACCTCCATCGGCCGTGCCGGCTAGTTTCCGTCGACGTAGCACGTCGACGTGGTGACTGTGAATGGCGTTGGCGACTGGTTGGAGGCGTGAGGCTGCGGTCTGAAGCTATCGAGCCACTCCGTCTACTACATTGACGGAAGGTATTCCGGGATGGCGCGCCTGTAGTGTTTGCAGTATCAGGGTCTGTCGTCCAGCGGTCGTCATAACTGACACGTTCAAAATTATGCCAAGCTGGTGGTGGGCCATATGATGTTGTCTGTCGGCGCCGGCGACAAAAATAAGCAATGTGTCCTGACGCGCCACAGCTGTAACACACAGGCGATGCGCGACCGACGTTGTAAGCCTCGGGGTCAACCCTGGGACGTTGCGAATAATACACTCGATCTGCCGAATGCCGATTTGTGGTGGTAGCTCGACGAGTGCGCTGATCATGCGTCATGTCGTCGTGAGAGGAACGTCGATGCTGTCGCACCTGATCGACTCGACAGTCTGCAACGCCTGGCATGGCAGACAATACCGACACAACAGATGCATGCTCTTGAGGTTGGTTGCAAGTGCAACCAAGCTGTTCGACATCCGCCCCCGTGGTGTGTCGTTCAAGTTCTTCGCGGACAATTTGCCTTATACTTGCCGCAAGGTCAAACTGAAAACTGTAGTTGCCGTTATCGTCAACGCTTGTCATCGTTGTGACATTCGCTAAACTGCCGAACTTTGACGTGATACGGCGCAGCTTCAAGGCCTCAAATGTGCGGCAATGCTTGATGAGGTCGGCACCCGAGGCGAGTCTCTCCTTTGCGATTAAATAATTATAAACATCCTCGGCTATGCGATTGAGAAGGTGTCCAACTTTGTCCTCTTCGGACATTCGAGGATTGACCGTTTTGCAAAGCCTCAGGATCGCCTCTATGTACGTAGTACAGGTCTCACCTGGGACGAGCGCGCTGATGCAATGGCTGCTCCGCCCGCTTCGTTTTCGTCGTGGAATCGCCAACGCACTCTGTGAGGTCAGTAACGAAGCTTTCCCACGTTGTGAAGGAATCTTCATGGTTCTCTAACCACACTAGCGCAGTGTCTGTGAAGAACAGAACGACATTGTCGAGCTGAGCCCTTGAGTTCCAGCCGTTGTACTTGCTCACACGCTTTAAAGGGCACCTCCGGCGATTTTTCGATGTCAACGGATGTCGATGAAATTCGCTGGGTCCGTTCTTCTGAATACCTCCGTCATGTCCTAAAAAAAGCAGGCTTGAGAGTTGCACAAATTTTTGACAAATGAATTTAATTTATTGCCTCGAGCACCCTACCTTACCCCCTCCTCAGTTATAGGCCACATTGTGCATGACGTCAGGAATGGTCCACGCAGAGCATGACGGGATCATGCAGACGACAGCGACGAGAGCGTGCAGGAGTCGACAATCGTGAGCTAGCGCTTGGCGTGAGATGTTGCTGGCGCGAGAAGTTGCATTGTCGCGAGAAGATGCGGAGTGGCAAGCGGTGTTGCGTTGTTGGCTGCACGAACTTCAGCCCTCGCCATCCGCAAACACAGTTTGAGCCGAATCCGATCGCGTTCAGCCGAGCTTAAGCCTATCACAGTGGCCAAGTTCGTGCGTCTGCTGCTGGCGGACCAGACCCACTGATATGAAGCTAATTAAGCTATTAGGATGAGGAAAGCTGCTTCTGTAGTTCAGTTTTGACCATACGGATTTGAAATAAAATATTCCTCAATTCGTACAGTGCACACGCAAAAAGCTAAAAGCGACAACACGACGCGCAATCAACATCCGTATACGTTGCCGTTATCGAATGCGGCCAGTCGCACTGTGCCACCGGCGCTTCCCTAAATGAAATGTGACTACGCAAATCCATGGGTGTATTATTACCCATTGTTATGCTGACTCATTATTTAGCTTACGAGGTGCACTGTTTGCCTCGTATCCCAAATGGGCAGCAAGCGGAGGCCCCTTCGATACAGCATGCGTAAACAACCGTCTCGTTCAGCTGCCAACGATGTCATATTTCATGAAATCGGCGTTTCCGCGAGAAAACTATAGATTCTCTAAATGAACGATCATACGCGCAATGTTCCAATCCATGTCTATTTTACGGCACGCGTACTAATTGTGTGCATGAAGAGAATACGAAGAATGATAAGCAGGCTGCACAACGCTTCCCTACTACGGTATTTCGAAGAACGCTTCCCGCTCGCTGTTTCCGAAGGTGCGTGGTCGCACGTATCAGCGCGACCCAGAGTGATGTAACGGTGCTTACATGCACAAAATCTACGTGTTTTCATATGTTCTGACATTAATTGATGTCACCGATGAGCGGCTATCTCAAGCGAACGACGTACGAGTGGTCGCTGTACCTGCCGATGTAAACAAATGCACCGGTCGGTGCTTTGGACTGTCAGCGGCGTTCTTGTGGGATACAAATGCGGAAAGTCGTGCTCCACGTCTTACAGTGAGCATGCGAAGCGGTTCCCTGAGAGGGGTAAAACACCTAAAATAGCAAGCAGCACGTATATCAGTGGTTAGGGCTACCCTTGGTCTTCATGTCGCAGCGCGATATGTTGCGCATGGGTGCTGGCTCTAGTGGTGGAGGACGACGATTCGTGGCTATTGAATTCTTCTGAATCCTAACTGTCACTGTTTGACAGATCCGAATAGGTGGTGCAGCTTACATGCATTGTCACCCGAAGGCCCCCGAAGGTCCGGCGCGGTCACGAATAAGCTGAGCGTCTGCTCTTCGCCGGTTTCGTTCACCCCGCGGGCGAGACCGGCATGCGTTGCGCGCCTTCCCCGCCGGGGATACATTCGTGACGTCACACGCAGAGGTTCGCTCGGCTGCTTGCTCAGGTTTCGGTTTCGTTTTTGCGCATTTTGCTTATTTAAAATTATTTTCGAATTTGCGGAACAGTTATCCTATCAGGTGCGTCACAGGAGGGTGTCGGGAACCTAAATATTTTATTAGCTCGACATGGTCAAAAAATCACCGGAGTTGCCCTTTAATGGGTGAGCCATTCCTCCAAGTCCTCGCCGAATTTTCCTGAGAAAGGGCTGGGTTCCATCTGATGCATCCAGGTGGCGGTTGTTCGCACTGAAGCAGCCAGAGAAGGCTGTTGGTCGCCGCTGTGGGACATCGGGATCTCAAGTGGTGTCGGAGGCAGTTGAGCGAGGCGTCGGCTTCGGCTTGGAACTCGCTGCAGCAGCTCCATCGTCTTGGTCGAAATACCCAGCACCTCCACCACAAAACTGTTACGGTTAACGTTGAACCAGCTTTATTTAAAGGACAAGGTTGATGGTGAAGTAAAGATATCGTCCAGAGGCTGCGCCAGCTAACGTCTACCTCTTCTTCTCCTTGCCCGGCTTATGCCATAGCAATATATATATATATATATATATATATATAAGGAAGGCCGGGATGTCAACCAGTCAAGATTTCGTTTGAAGGGAGAAGGACAAGAGCAAGAAGGCAGAGAGAGAGAGAGGGTGGGGGTTTGGAGTCGTGGATGGACCGTACTGTAGAGACATAGGCGCTCGTACAAACCGGACGCTCTCAGAAAGCACAAAAGTGCCTTCACTGCCTTCTGAGCCGATGATCGGTGGGGACGCTGTTCTAGTATAATCTGTTCACTCACAGGACGATCATCTAGTTTCTTGAATGCGTTAATCATAGATTGTCTTTCTGCTTCAAATTGAGGACAGCGGCACATAAGTGGTCAATGTTCTCATCGCATCCGCTGACATCATATGCAGGACTGTCAGCTGTTCCCATTACTGTTGAATAAGCTTTCGTAAAGGCAACTCCCAACCACAACTGACAGGGAAGAGACGCCTGGCGTCGATGCAGTCCCGTCGGAGGTCCGAGTTGCAGCGAAGGGTTTAGTCTGTGTAGTATATGCAGTATTCCACTAAGCTAACGAGAGTGTGCGTGCTAAAATGCGAAGCTGTCTTGCAGCGTCGGTCCTTCAGAGAGGAATGGGGACGCGGCGGTCGTCTTGGTTTGACGTGCGAGCTGCGTTATCTGCGTCGTCATTTCCAATGATACCCCAATGGTCTGGTATCCACTGAAAAGATGTATCATGACTTTTTGTAGCGTTAGCTACACTGGCCTAGCCAAGCCCGTTTCGCGCGGCACATCAAGAGCCGTGCTGCGCATGCGCAAGGATCAGTGATGTCACACGGCTTGCGCACCGGAGCCACCGGAGCCGGCACCTCTCGCGCACTCCGCCGCCGCTGCGCGCGACTCACCGCCGCCGGTCTGTGCATTCCAGAGGAGTGACGTCGTAGCCGTGGTAGACGCACTGGCGCCGGCGCGCGCTCGCTGTGCAGTCGCCGTCTGACACTGCGCTGGAGGCGCTGCGCTTCTGACTGGCGTTTGCCAGTGTGGTATAGCCATGGAGAAGGAGAGCGCAAATGCTTATGCCAGTCGTGTTGACGCGACCAGAAGCTCGGGAGTCTGCATCTATGTCAGGAATGGGATTGCTACCAGTGAACTGCCAAACGTAGCGGTGCCTAAGGGTGAAGCCTGTGCCGTTCAGCTTGACGAAAGTGGTGAGATAATCGAAGCCGTGTATGTGCCACCGAACAATTCCGTTAAAGACACTATAGACGTAGTGGCTACGTGTATACCTAGTCGGGCGGCAAGTGAACTGTGTGGTGGCTGGTGACTTCAATCGTGCTCCAGACTGTCTTTGTGTTCCTTTGAAGGACAAGTTTAACCTCGACTTAGCCAGTCTTCCAACTGCTCCAGACTCTCTTTGTGTTCCTTTGAAGGACAAGTTTAACCTCGACTTAGCCAGTCTTCCAACTGCACAGACGACCCAATGGGGAAGCACCATTGATCTTGTCTATCAGAGACAGACAGACAACTCCAAATACTGTGTTGGGGCCATAGAGACGGCAGCGTGTTACTTCACTGATCACCGAGCCGTCTTTGTGGCAATAGAGAAGCAACGTGACGTTGAGCAAAAATAAATATACATGTGCCACATAATACGTATACCGCGTGTGTGTCATTGGAGCAGCAGTAAGCATGACAATCAAGCTAATCCTTGACAATCTAGACAACCAGGAAAGCTAAGAATAATCAGCTGAACCTTTGCTAACGCTACGTATATTCTGGAATAGCCGAGCTAAGCCACTGCAACCTTTTTCCTTCAAGTGATGGACAAGTTCCACGATTTTCCACGTCAACTTATCGGGAGATGACGTACATCAGCAAGTGCGCCTACGTACATGTATATGCTGTGAAGTCGCTCTTCTTGACACGTGACACGTAGCGAATTATTCAAGGCAACATCTGTTATTTGCGTAATCTGTTGATTGAATAGACGAATTGAAGTCTAGAGAAATAATAAACATACAACCCGAATTTCTGCGTGTTTTTGTTTTACCTTGAACCATAGCGAGTGAGATGTACACCCTTGCAATATTTTAATAATACCGCGCTAGCGTCCACCGCACAGCGCGTCAGCGTCTTGTAGCAGCGAGAGGCACTACTGGAGTCAGTAGCGCTACTCGCTGCTAGAAGGACGCTTACACGCTGTGCGGTTTAAATAAAGGAGGTTTAAATAAAACTTCCTGGAGCGGAGGGGACGCCTCTGAGCTGAAGCCGCGTGCCGCCATCTTGCCATAGGCAGAAAGTGCGCCTTTCGCCACAGCAGCCGCAGTGCGTAGTCAGCGTGGTAGCGTCCGGACGTTGTGATGGTTTCATCGTTCGTAGCGTACGGCTGCACAAATCGAGCGAAAAAGGACTCTGGGATTATGTTTCACTTGTAAGTAGCACAATTTGAGTTTCATGAAAACTTCTCTGCCTGTCGCAACACATGCTGACACGTCGCAATCTGTCTGCAATTTCACATCTGACGGTCATTGTTTTTTTCCAAACAGGTTTCCTAAGGACCCAACTGTGCGAAGCCAGTAGGAGCGGTCTCTTCGGTAGGAAAGCTGGAAGCCAAAAGATAGCGATCACGTGTGTTTGAGGCACTTCACGCTGGGTTGTTTATACAGAGCCGGGCAGATGATGCCGCTGTCACTGGGAAGTTGTCCAACCGTGTTTGACGCATTTCCAAAGCACCTGCAAAAGCAAGCGAGTACAAATTCTTGTGCTAGTTGATATCGCCGGTGGGGAGCGCGAATAGGAAGAGAACGCACCGTTTGCTATTTGCTGAACTTAAATAGATGACTCCCTAGATGTCGCCATCAGTTGTGTTGTTTTTATTAAAAGGGTTGCTCGCAATTACGAGTTGTCAAGTAGCGTCGTTTGGGCAATATACGAGCAGCTGTCCTGTCTTACATTTGCGCCTTTCCTATTCTTATATTTGTGTTTGCTTTACGCAATACAGCGACTAAATACAGTAGTTTTGAACTATGCAATTCTCATACCAGCTGACAAGAAAGTGACCACCACCGAGGCGCCGGAGTATACTGCAGCAGACAGGAGTGGTGAAGTTGACGAAGTTATTGATGATGTGGCAGTTGCATCGCCTACAATGCAGCATTACGAAGAAATGCTTCATGTATCTCATGAGGAGATAACACAGCTCAAGAAGATGATCAAAATTCTGCATCAGAGCAAGCGGAGATTAACAAAAAAAAGACTGCTCAAGAGATCACCAAACCAGGGCGACCCAGCACGCCCGTGAGGCGGCGGTGAGGCTAGCCCTCGACGTCCCCACATGGGAGGCTTAGGCCCGGCCATCTTAAAGTGCTGGTTCCACAATAAACGTTTATTCCTCCTCATCCTCCTCAAGAGATAATAAGGGATATCAAGGACCAAAAGCTCGTCTCTGGGGAGGGCATGGAGGTGTTCACTGCAGCCTTTTCCCCGGGTATACAGCAGCTCCTCAACAGGGCCGCAAAATACCAGAAGGGCACGTACCCATCCGGGCGGCTTGCATTTGCGTTAACGCAGCACTTCTATTATCCGTCAGCGTATGAGTATGTACGCTCGAGGATTAATGGAACACTGCCAGCAAAGCGCACTACACCACAATGCTACAGTTCCATCAGCGGGGTTCCTAGCTTCTCAGCTGAGCCACTGTGTTTCTTGAAAACGCTTGTGCAATGCCACACGGAGACACTGTATACTATACTTTCATTGTCGATGACATGCCAATCCGGACACATGTTGAGCTTGTGGGCGACAAAGTGGTTGGATAGGTGGACCTTGGGACTGGAATGCATGATGACAGTCTGCCTGAGCCGAGCATGCATGTGTGTATACGCTCGTTGGCTTGAACTTGCGGTTTACGTTACCAGTTGGGTATTTTTAATTGATTCATTGACAGGAGCAGAGAGAGCCATGCTAACGAAGCAGTGTATTGAAAAGCTAACGTGACTTGGTGTTGAGGCTGTTTCACTGGCATTTGATGGCACTGCATCAAACATCAGCACGATGAAGTGGCCGAACTTTATATAAGCATCAGACACCATCAGATGACGAAAGAAAGAAACAGGTAAATGAGTGCCGCAAAAGTGAGGTCTGCTCTGGCGAGGCTGATTATTTTAAAAGACCAGTGATAAAGACCCTTAAACGGTGCTCAAGGAGAACGCCAAAAGAAGCAAAACAAACTTTAATGCATTCTTAGCTGCCATTTTACTTCTTATTATTGACTACATCCCCCTTGTGCTCGCCATAACCGTTAAACACCATGGCGGGGAGACGTCAACGGGCGACCTCGTTGACGGTCTCGTTCCCTGTGAGTCCACTATGGGCCAGCGGCGATATTATTCTAATCAAGTAGTTGGGTACGTTCTCCTTGCCTGCTTGCAGAACTTTCCGGCCTCTTTGGACACCTTGGCGGTGTCGTAGGCTTTGATTGCAGTTTTAGAATCGGTGCTGATGATTCTGTTGATAGGTTTTTGATTGCCAATGCAATCGCCGCCATCTGTGAGTGTCTCACGCTACAGCTCGAGATTAGCTCGTCTTTGTCGCTCACTACTACTGCAGCGTAGTGTCCTTCTGGGTACTCTGCCGCATCGGTATACACTACCCCTTGGTTTTGGAGGAGGGAGCTTTGCAGTCTTTGGACTCTGCTACTCCTGCCTTCCTCGTTGTGTATGGGGTGCATGTTTCCTGGGAGGGGGTATTCTTAACCTGTTGGCAATTTCTTTGGGGATAGAGGTTATCCCCTCTCGCGATTCTGGGTTCTGGTAGCCCAGTTTCCTAGGAATAGATCTCTCCGTTTTGCTGCCAGTTAGTCTGACATACTGTGCCGTGAGTTTCGCCTCGTACCTTTCCTCTAGGGTGGTCGACACTCCTATAGGTTGAGGATCGTCTCGGTTGATGTGCACGCTGGTAAGCCTAGGGCGGTTTTGACACATTTCCAGATGAGTATGTCTACCTTGTCCCTCTCTGCTTTAGTTGCCTTTAAGTACGGGATAGCGTAGGTGATTCGGCTAAGAATGAAAGAGCGAACAAGCCTAAGTAGGTTCGCCTCCTTCATCACCGCGTCTTTTTCTGCTGTCCTCTTGAGAAGCCTGGAAGTTTGGTTGGTCGTGGCTTCTAGTATGTCCATTGTTTCGGTGTTTCTCCCATTTTATTGTATCCACATACCCAGTATCCTGACCTTGTCCACCCTTGGGACCGGGGTGTTCTTGACCAGGAGCTGGATATACCTGCTGCTTGCTCATGATAAGCATCTCCGATTTTTCCGGCGAGCATTTTAGCCCTATGGGTCTCGAAACCTTTCCGTTTCCCAGATTGCCCTTTGTAGGGTGTCCTCTATTTGAACATCGCCCCCCCCCCCTATGTCGACCCAAAGGGTGAGGTCGTTAGCGTAGAGTGTGTGGCAGAGGCCCTCTAGCTTTCTCAGTCTTTCTGGCAGCCTGATCATTACAATGTTAAAGAGCGTAGGGGATAGCACCGATCCCTGCTATGCTACTTTGTTGCCTAGGTTAAAGTTTTATCTGATTGTGCCCCCAATTTATATGTTGACCATTCAGTCCGCGAGGAAGCTTTTGATATAGTTGTAAGCTTGCTAACTACATTCAGCTGATTGAGGTGTGACAGGATCGCTTGGCGTTTGACGTTGTCAAACGCTTTGCCGACGTAGCGCTCCACTCTGACTCTGAGTCGCTAGTTTCCCTTTATAATACTTGTTCTTTGAGTTGCAGCATGACGTCGTTTGTGGATAGTTGTCTCAATCCAACCAGGCTGTCTGGGTACAGCCCCTTACTTTCCAAGTATCCGTTTAGCCTGTTTTCTATGACGTGCTCCATGAGCTTGCCTGCACAGGAGGTCAACAACATTGGCCTAAGGTTCCCTAGCTTGAGTTCTTTCCCTGGTTTGGGGATGAGGACTAGATTTGCTCTCTTCCACTCCCCGGGTATCTCCCACGCTTCCAAGACATTTGCATGAATGCCGTTAGTTGCTGGAAGGAGTTGTCATCGAGGTTTCTAAGCATCTTGTTGTTAACCCCATCTGGGCCAGCCGCGGTTTTTCCTCTGAGCTACTTTAAGGGAGCTTGGACCTCCCTCATGGTTATTGGTTTGTCTAGCTCCTCGTTGTTTTCGCCGCTATAGTCGGGAACTGTTTCGGTGTTTGTTATCCCTATGTACCTATCTTTTATCTGGTTGATCATATCCTACTCCGACCCCTGGAAATTGTGTGTTAGTATTTGCATTTTTCTCATGGTCTCAGCTTTGGTGTTGTCTGAGTCTAGGAGGTGTCTCAATAGTTTCCAGGTAGTGACGGAGCTTAATTGCCCGTCTAGTCTATCGCAGATGTTGTTCCAGTGTTGTCTGCTTTGTGGTTGGGCATTGCCCCAATTTCCTTGTTGAGAGCTGCTGTTCTCCTTCTCAGGTTACGGTTTCCCCTTTTTTGGGCGAGCTCAGTTTTTGCCTCTTTTTTCTTTTGCCACAGTTGTCTCATGTTGCTATCAACCCAGGCTTGTTCCTCATCTAATTCTATTGCCTCCTCAACCTCTTTGCACACCTGCTTGATGTCATTGGTTTATCCAGCTATGTCGGTGATCTACCCGCAACCCCCTCCCCCCTGTTGTCGCGTAAGGATTGCCAATTGATTGGTTTGAGTGTTTTCCTTTCGCGTTTGATTTTGACCCCGTTTGAGACAACGTCCTCGGTGATTCTGTGATCGCTGTCTCGGTTCTCTCTCGTGTTGTGCCAAGTAGCCTCAACGGCCGCTCCGATCATAGCAAGGTCGGGGGTGGTGTCGTATGACTTGCTGTTCCCCTGCCAGGTCGGTTCCCTTGGATCGTTCAGGAGTGTTAAATTGCAGTGCATCATGGCGTCTCATAATTCCGTCCCTTTTACCTGGGAATGGTTGTATCCCTATGCTTGGTGTGGTGCGTTAAAATCCCCTACTATGACGAGAAGCTGCTACCCTCGTGCCAGTGTTTGCGCTTTCGTAAAGAGCTCCCTGAAGCCACAGTCTTTCCTTAGTTTACGAGAGCTGTAGCCGTTCAGGATTCACAGTATGCGTTCTTTCCTTCTCTGTGGTATAATCTCCATTAACACGTAGTAAACCTGCGTGCATCCTACCCCATGCTTTATGACTGTGATATTTCTCTTGGGTAGGGTAGCAGTCTGAGTGTTTAGCGACCAGCCTGGGTACGTTTTGTATCCGCTCACTTTAGCGTTTTTCCCACCC
>NC_051156.1:50983605-51055711 GCF_013339745.2 Dermacentor silvarum | reverse complement strand
GTGGATAGTTTTCCTCAATCCAACCAGGCTGTCTGGGTACAGCCCCTTACTTTCCAAGTATCCGTTTAGCCTGTTTTCTATGACGTGCTCCATGAGCTTGCCTGCACAGGAGGTCAACAACATTGGCCTAAGGTTCCCTAGCTTGAGTTCTTTCCCTGGTTTGGGGATGAGGACTAGATTTGCTCTCTTCCACTCCCCGGGTATCTCCCACGCTTCCAAGACATTTGCATGAATGCCGTTAGTTGCTGGAAGGAGTTGTCATCGAGGTTTCTAAGCATCTTGTTGTTAACCCCATCTGGGCCAGCCGCGGTTTTTCCTCTGAGCTACTTCAAGGGAGCTTGGACCTCCCTCATGGTTATTGGTTTGTCTAGCTCCTCGTTGTTTTCGCCGCTATAGTCGGGAACTGTTTCGGTGTTTGTTATCCCTATGTACCTATCTTTTATCTGGTTGATCATATCCTACTCCGACCCCTGGAAATTGTGTGTTAGTATTTGCATTTTTCTCATGGTCTCAGCTTTGGTGTTGTCTGGGTCTAGGAGGTGTCTCAATAGTTTCCAGGTAGTGACGGAGCTTAATTGCCCGTCTAGTCTATCGCAGATGTTGTTCCAGTGTTGTCTGCTTTGTGGTTGGGCATTGCCCCAATTTCCTTGTTGAGAGCTGCTGTTCTCCTTCTCAGGTTACGGTTTCCCCTTTTTTGGGCGAGCTCAGTTTTTGCCTCTTTTTTCTTTTGCCACAGTTGTCTCATGTTGCTATCAACCCAGGCTTGTTCCTCATCTAATTCTATTGCCTCCTCAACCTCTTTGCACACCTGCTTGATGTCATTGGTTTATCCAGCTATGTCGGTGATCTACCCGCAACCCCCTCCCCCCTGTTGTCGCGTAAGGATTGCCAATTGATTGGTTTGAGTGTTTTCCTTTCGCGTTTGATTTTGACCCCGTTTGAGACAACGTCCTCGGTGATTCTGTGATCGCTGTCTCGGTTCTCTCTCGTGTTGTGCCAAGTAGCCTCAACGGCCGCTCCGATCATAGCAAGGTCGGGGGTGGTGTCGTATGACTTGCTGTTCCCCTGCCAGGTCGGTTCGCTTAGATCGTTCAGGAGTGTTAAATTGCAGTGCATCATGGCGTCTCATAATTCCGTCCCTTTTACCTGGGAATGGTTGTATCCCTATGCTTGGTGTGGTGCGTTAAAATCCCCTACTATGACGAGAAGCTGCTACCCTCGTGCCAGTGTTTGCGCTTTCGTAAAGAGCTCCCTGAAGCCACAGTCTTTCCTTAGTTTACGAGAGCTGTAGCCGTTCAGGATTCACAGTATGCGTTCTTTCCTTCTCTGTGGTATAATCTCCATTAACACGTAGTAAACCTGCGTGCATCCTACCCCATGCTTTATGACTGTGATATTTCTCTTGGGTAGGGTAGCACTCTGAGTGTTTAGCGACCAGCCTGGGTACGTTTTGTATCCGCTCACTTTAGCGTTTTTTCCATACCCTTGCAGCGCGATGATGTGGGGACCATTGCGTCTCGCAAGGTCGCCTTGGGGAACGTTTCTTTTTTGGTGAAGCCCCTACAGTCACAATGTCATATTTTGTTGGCCCTAGTGTTGAGTCTGGCCATGATTCCACCACAGAAGGATTTGATTTTGCTGTTCTGCCAATTGGTTCATTCTAGTTCCCATTGGGGTGACTAGTTGGCTGAGCTCGGCTGAGATATGGCCTATTCTCTCCGCGTTACGCTGGGTAGCTATGGCTACCTGTTGTACTATCTCTTTGAGTTGCTGCATGTCTACCTCAAGTTTGTCTACCCGGCCCTCGGCCTTCTCAAGGCCCGAATCGGTCTTTTTAACTCGCTTTTTCTTTGGCGGTGCAGCCGCCTCTGGCTCGAATTCGGACGACTTATCGTCCATTGCCTCCTGAGGCGCTTCCGGTTGTCTGGGTTGAGCTTTGAGCTTATTTTTCTTCTTTACAGCTCGACAACTTCATTACGGAGCTCCTGCACCTGAGCTTGTGCTTGCTCCTGGAAAAGCTTGCATTGATCCTATTGCTGTTTCATCCTTTCATGTTGTTGTTTCGTTTGCTATATTTGAGTTATGGGAATTCCATGCTTCCCAGCCTACATTTTTGGTGGGTGGTGCCCCTTGCTTCTTGGGCGGGATGCTGGTGGCCTGCTGTGGTAACCTCGGGGTGGATGTGGACCAAAGTCGCTCCTTGCTCGTGGCGCGCGTCTCGTTCTCGTTTCTCCTGCTCCGATGTTCTGGTAGTTTCTTCTGCTCCGCCTCCTGTTGCTGGAGCTTCTCCCATTGTCGTTTCTCAACAATATATGGGGTTCTGAAGACCTGTTTGCAGCTTCTGTCGCCGGTGGGATGCGGCTGGCGGCAAAGCTTACAGGTGGGGTTGCAGCCGTGTCCCTCGATTGGGTATGGGATGCCGCAGCCCTTGCACTTCTACTCCGTGCTCTCTCATACGTGGGATCGGTTTCCCAGGTCTCTGCACTTGTAGCATACGTCGTACTTTTTCTTGTACAGGTAACAGTTGAGGATGGCGCCTAGGCATTTAATTTTTAGCGGTACCTCCTTGGTGGTGAATGTGAGCATAATGGTCTTGCTCTGTCCGAGTTGTCCGATCTTCTGCACCTTGGGATTCTATGCATGTTCTGCTATCCCCTGCTTGATCTTGCAATGAGCTGTTAAGTCCTATTCCGTGGATGACTCCTCTCGAGAAGTCGTCACGTACTGCCAGCTGAACGGTCATCTCGCGCACTTTCCCTTCAATGTTCAGGTGTGGGAGGCGTAGAAGCTTGTCTCTTGCCTTCGTGCTGGGGGTGAAGAAGACAAAAATTCTTTGCTTCTCGTTCTTGGCGAGCTGGCACGCCTTGTTCCAATCAATCTTCGCAGTTATATGTATGGCTTCGGTCAGGGTCGGTCCATCGTACTGTTTGACTACCATGCCTCCCTTGGGGCGGAAAATGATTCTCCAGACATTCTCTGGAAGCTTGACTTGGTCCGAGTCGATCAAGTTCTCCGCTTGCTGTTTGCCGTCGCGCTTCGGTGATGGTGGTGGGGTGCCGATCACTTTCAACTCCTATGAGGCGAGCTTTGCTTTCCGTGCCCAGTTTTCGAGGTTGCATCTGTTGTGTATTGTGATCCAATCCGTGGTGTCGAGCTCGCCGGTTTGGGCGTTGCTACCTTGCAAAGTGATGTTAATACCGCCTGTTGGCTGCCGCACGGCCGACGTGGTGGAACTGGGGGCCTGGGTAAGCCATAGCCCTCGTCAGGCCTAGTGGCCGGTGTCAGGGTTAGTGTGTCGGCACCACGGCTGCCAAATTTTTGGCTCTCAAATTGCAAAAAATCCGCTTACGGACAAACGTTGATGTCCGCAGAGTCCTCTCAACTTCCGGTTGGCGATTATAAAGAGCTCTGGTTGATCCGACAACATTCGCCGCTCGAACTCACCGCAGGAAGACGAAGCCGACATGACACACGTCCGCTCGCCATGGTCCCTTAGCGGCATTCCTCAAAAGTGGAGAGAATGTCTATGCTGTTGGTGAAGCTCGCCTGCTAAAATCGTGGGTTCTCGGTAATGATTTACTTCATATAATCGCGGCAATTATTTACCAATTCTAAAGTTCTTGCGGTAGGACTCTCCCTTGAAGGCATGTAACAGCTTCCAGCGTATAACCGAAATTTTCTATGTGGCCTCGTGAGCGGCCTTTAAGCGACCCGCATAGACGCCACTCGACCTTTATTTCAGCGCCGTGGGCGCAGATGCTCGGCATATGTAAATTGCTATCACGATCATTGCGTGCATGCGTTCTTGTGAGCCACAATCGTACAAAATTAGAGACAATGAAGCCAGATAATGCATAAGGGGAGGTAATAATTATAATTACCTGACATGCAGAACTAATAAGTTAAATGTCAATGAAAGTAGACGAAAACATAACTTGCCGAAGGTAACTAGCCTACGCGTGCGGTGTAATCTCGAATAAACGATCATGGTGCCATCCCTCGAACCCCTGTCTTGGATGTCTGCGTGTAATGTTAGCACTGGGAGTGTTAAAAAGCTCCTTTCACCGCCAATGCCGTGTACGTCAAACGTGCGTTTAATTCCTCTTGTCCTGTAATGCGTGACCGCAGGAGCAGGCAGCAGGCCTATTTACCTTCGAGTAAAAAAACTGCCAAATGCAAGCTCCTCGGTATTCCATGAACAAAAAGAAAAGGGGGACGTTGTGACCAACAAACTCGCCGTTTGTTGGTCACAAACATACAAGTTGGTTGCCGCCTGAAAATATGTTCTGTTCCTCTCAATTTCTTGATTATAGTGATCCCCCGAATAACCACCAATTTAGACGTTTTCCCAATCGACAAGGGCAAATTCAACATGTGTGCACATTGAACAAAACCACTCGAAGGAAAAGGCCACAAACAATCACAGAAGAGCAAGTGAAAAACTGTTGGGGCCTTATTTCTGCCACAAACATCAGAAGGCTTTTCAAAACATTCAGTGGCGTGTGGTTCGCCATCGGCTCCGGCTGCATTATGTTTCATACGTTTTTTTAGAGTTGTTGGGAGCATACAAAATGTTTATTAGACGTCTAGTAGAACACCCACGAGACATATCATATTGCCAGCGAGACACCTGACGGGTTATACCTGACGGGTTATACCAACTGACGGGTTATACCAATTTAATGTTATGCCCTTCGGCCTATGCAATGCGCCAGCCACATTTGAGCGCATGATGGATTTGCTCCTTCGTGGTTTCAAATGGTCCACCTGCTTATGTTACCTAGATGACGTCATTGTTTTCTCAACGACATTTGACAGCCATATTCAGCGCCTGTCCGCCATCCTCCAAGTGTTCCGCAACGCCGGTCTTCAGCTTAACTCATCGAAGTGGCATTTTGGTCGCCGTGAAATAACAGTGCTCGGCCACCTTGTTAACGGTGTAGGAATCCGACCTGACCCAGAAAAAATTCGTGCCGTGAAGCATTTCCCTACACCCTTGCTCAACCAAAGACGTTCGCTCCTTCATTGGCTTATGTTCATGTTTTCGTCGTTTTGTCAAAAATTTCGCTGCCATCGCTCGTCCGCTCACCGACCTTCTCAAGAAAGATACGCCTTTCGTCTGGGGCCATCTAGAAGCTCATGCCTTTTCTGCGCTTATCCGCCTTCTGACGACTCTGTTGGCACACTTCGACCCATCTGCTCCTACGGAAGTTCGGACGGATGCCAGTGGATATGGAATCGGAGCCGTCCTTGCCCAGCGCCAGCATGGTCGTGACTGCGTCATAGCGTACGCCAGCCGCCTGCTCTCAGCCCCAGAACGCAATTACTCAATTACCGAGCGTGAATGCCTTGCCCTTGTTTGGGCAATCTCCAAATTTCGACCGTACCTCTTCGGCCGCCCATTCACGGTAGTCACTGACCACCATGCGCTCTGCCGGCTTTCCTCGCTGAAAGATCCTACAGGCCGTCTCGGACGCTGGGCTTTGCGATTACAAGAGTACTCGTTTTCCGTCATCCACAAGTCAGGCCAATTACATCAGGACGCGGACTGCCTGTCCCGTTATCCCGTGGATCCACCCGACAGCACCAACCCTGACACCGATGCCTGTGTCCATTCTCTATCTCAGGTAATTCATTTCGGCGATGAACAGCGGCGTGATCCGGCGTTACGTTCCATCATCAACCGTCTCAGTTCCGGGCCCCGTGACAAGTCACTCCGGATGTTTACCTTACATAATGGAACTTTATACCGCCACAGTGTATACTCCGAAGGCCCTGAACACTTGCTTGTGGTGCCCTCCCACATGCGTACTACTGTCCTCCAGCAGCTTCACGACGTACCTACAGCAGGTCATCTTGGTGTAACGCGCACTTATGATCGCATGCGGCGTCGTTTCTTTTGGCCTGGGCTTTATCGCTCCGTACAGAAGTATGTTGGCCGCTGCGAACTTTGCCAGCGACGCAAGAGACCACCGACGCTTCCCGCCGGCCTTCTTCAGCCTATCGATGTCCCAGTGGAGCCGTTCTTCCGCGTCGGCCTCGATTTGCTCGGACCTTTCCCTACATCAGCATCAGGGAACAAATGGGTCGCTGTCGCGACAGGCTATGCCACGCGTTACGCTATTACGCGCGCACTTCCAACCAGCTGTGCTACCGATATTGCCGACTTCCTCCTTCACGATGTTATTCTGCATCACGGAGCGCCTCGTCAACTGCTCACCGATCGCGGTCCTTACTTCTTGTCCCGTGTCATCGATGACCTTCTACGTTCATGCTCCACGAAACACAAAGTCACCACCGCCTATCACCCTCAGACAAACGGCCTCACCGAACGCCTGAATCGCACCATAACCGACATGCTGTCCATGTATGTTTCCGCCGACCACCACGACTGGGATGCTACATTGCGCTGTGTTACATTTGCCTATAATTCGACCCGCCACGATACGGCAGGTTGTTCACCGTTTTATCTTCTTTTTGGCCGGGAACCGACACTGACTATGGATACTTTACTACCAGCCGCTCCACGACAACCATCGGAGTACGCACAAGATGCCATCGAAAGGGCGCACGCTGCGCGTCATATCGCGCGCGACCGCCTTCAGATGTCGCAGGTGTCACAGAAGAACCGCTACGATTGCCGTCACAAGGATGTATATTACGCTCCCGGATCCTTAGTGCTCCTCTGGTCGCCAACTCGACACGTTGGTCTCTCCGCGAAGCTTCTACCACGCTACCATGGTCCTTATCGCGTTCTGCGTCAAGTTACCGACGTGACGTATGAGATTGCACCGGCGCAGCCAATGTTATCTTCTGCACCGGTCAAGACTGACGTAGTTCATGTTGCCCGGCTAAAGCCGTATCACCCGTCCGCTGATGATGCACTCTGACCTGCCCGGATGGTGCGCGTGTTTTCGCCCGGGGGGGTAATGCCGCGAGACAGAAGAAGAAGACCGGCACCGAAGCAGAGGTCAGCATTAGGCCGGCACTGAAGAAGAGGAAGTAGAGGTTGCTCCTCGCCATCTTGGCTGGTTGCTGCTACGCCTGTGCTACCCGTCTATTTTGTAAATATTTGTAAATATACGTTTTTGTGCAACAGTATCATAAGAGATGCCTTATACCGTACCTCTCCACAGGTAGGAATGGTGTGCTCGCATAGTAAAAGCTTGTAATAGGAACATACATATAAAAGCTTCCACGACATCATTATATACATTTATACGCGAGCCGCCCGGCACACTTTCGTATCATGATCACGTCACTTGACAAGCGGTAATTCAAGGCTCGTGGCGCAGAAAATAGGTACCGTTCGCTTATTTTCATGAACACAGCAGGAGTGTGCCGCTGCTCGCACCCCTAAAACGACAACTTAATTCCGCATATGTTGTGGCCATGCGGTATGCACGCAAAAGGCAGGAGCCCCACGATAACTGTGCTTTTATATGAAAAAGCAGAAAACTTAATGCAAGGCAAGGCGAACCAAAAGAACAATTTTAAATCAAGTACACTCTTACTGTCAGTTTTATCAAACTATAGCTGTAACTGCCACTGCTCCGCGGTATAGATAAAACTGCGATTATTTTATAATTTCTGTAACGTTCATCTCGGTTCCCATTGTTTTATTTAAAACATCTACCGCTGAATTACACATTTCTCTGTTGAAGCAGCGCACAATTGAGTGGAGAAACGTTTCAAGCGTAACAAATGATTTTTAATGCGTGAACTCGCATTCTCAATAAATTGCTTCACGTGACCCACACCATCGGACACGCGACTCTCGGCAGTCCGAGGTCCTGCACCCACTTCATAAAGCGCGACCCATGGGTCTAGACGGAGAAAATTGACGCCCAGTTCCTAAGGCGAAAGGCTCTACGACGCCTTTTACAGGCAAAGTTTATAGAACGAAGCTCAGTGGCCAAACTTAACGGTGCAGCACCGTGCCCCGATGTTAGTGGTGCTGCTGTTGCAACAAGCTCCGCTATTCACTTGTCAGTCGGCGGTAAGTGTTGCCTTGTGCAGGATAGTGGGTAAAAAGTTGCCGCGCTCACTACGCTTTTGACTTGCGTGAATTCAGTAAGGTAACGTGTCGTGTGCCTGGCAGCATGGGTAGTTACAGCGTGACAAATTTCGCGTTTGTGATGCCCACTATTATGAGGATGACACTCGAATAAATTACTACCACATCCTCGATCACCAAAGACTGAAATGAACACAGGAAAGAGGAGATTCGTGGAAGGAGTCGTCCCGAAGGTATTTCGACAGCTAACTTCCTAAGCGCCTACAAAAGTAGAGAGAACTGTCAGGAGGAAGTGGGGCATATCCTAAAGCATCTTTAGCAAAAATATGGTAGACATCAGCTATTCGATCAGTTTTGAACTTATTTACTGCAGCCGCAGAATTCTCCCACAGCGAAGGACATAGTCCTTGCTGCTATTGTGGCCTCAGCCCATTGCTCCTACCCACGATGGGAATCGGTCACACTTTACTTAACGAACTTGTTGGTTTTGGTTGCGTGATTCATCCTCATATGATTGCATTCACGCACTATGAGGAATTGGACTAGAACCAACCGCTTTCTGGGCGATTGGTAAGAGGGAAGGATACGGTCAAATGAGAATTTTGAAGTTAATGGAACAATTTTAAATTATTATTTATTACAGTAGTGACAAGGAAAATGTAATTTCTTGATAGTATCAAATGAATAGTGTGGATTGAATGGGTTCTTACTGTTTATACTTTGTGAAGTACGTAACTTCGTTTCTGTATGACAGATATTCGTTCATGGAATTCAAATTACATAATGAAGACACCTTGGCACTCTTAGACTCCATCTGTGTAAGCTGTACTTATTTAGTTAAAATGGATAGCTTTATAGAACACCTTATTTGTAGTCGCTTGGCCAATGACTAACGCTAATATTTCCTTTAGCCTACCTGCCCAACGTAACCGTAGCGTGGCCGTTGTTATGATCTTCAGATTTGAATTCTCTTTGCAAGAAGCAATTTATATTTTCAATTTTGAATAAATCCCTCCCACCGGGGGCCTTGAAATAGACTTTGAGGCCAGAACTTCATGTACAAGTGATGTCACGAGCGAAATGACGCAGTGGCACCTACCAGATTTGAGCGATTTCATTTTCTTTGTAGATTATGAGTACTAGTATACTGTGTCCCCCAGGTAACGGTGGCCAAGCTGTTCAAAGGGGAAAAAAAAGGCATAAAAAAACGCGGTAAAAATTACTATTATGAGACCTCCGCTGTTCGGTGGGCAGAGGTCTGATGATTAAGTGGCATAGCGTATTTTTAAATCGTTTTTTTTAAGTGGAACGAACATCGAGTGACACTCTTGTTTTTTACGCAGCACTTCCGGTTCACCTGCTGAGACGAACGGGGACGACATTCAAAATAAATCAGAAAAAAGGTTGAAAAACAATAGTACAGTACAAAATTCACGGGTCTCACTATAGATATAATATCAGAGCATACGTTTAGCTAAATATAAAGTTACTAAAATATCTGGAATAATTAAAATGAATAAGAAATTGCTGATCACCAAGGACGAAATGCAAAATAAATCAGAAAAAAATAATAAAAATAGTACACTACCAAATTCATGGGTTTTAATATAGATATGATACCAGAGCAAAGGTTTAATTATAAGTTTAGTTACTGGAATGTCTGGAATAATTAGAATTATTTAAAAATCACTCATTACAGGGACGAAAGTCACAATAAATCACAAAAATTAAAAAAAAATATTGCAGCACAAAATTCATTCGTGTCATTATAGATATGATATTGTTACAAGCACGGGGAAAAGGGGTTTATTTAGGCGTGCTAGAGCAGGAACAGCAGGCTACGAACAGCAGAAATGGCCGCTGCACAGTCGTCGTCCTTCTCCTCTTTCTCCTTTTGATCCGCACGTCCCTTTTAAGCACTTGGACGCAACATACCTCCCCTCGCAGACAAACGCCCACTGGGCGAGTCAACTGGCTTGTCGTGGCGTGCATGATTTCAACCTGGCGACATGCGCGACCTGTGTCCGAGCAGAGCGTCGACCAGTGTTCGTGAGGCGCGCGAGAGTGTAGTTCACGTCGCTGATCTTCTCGATGACAACATACGGTCCCTCGTAGTTTGCCAGCAGCTTTTGGCCTAAGCCGCGCTTCCTTGTGGGAGTCCAAAGCCAAACGAGATCATCAAGGTGATATGTAACAGGCCGATGTCGTGCATCGTAGCGTGCTTTGGAGTTTTCTTGCGACGCCAAAGTCCGAAGACGCGCAAGTCGCCGAGCCTCTTCAGCGAGGCATAGCGTATCCGCGACCGCAGGATTGTCGTGGTGGTAAAAAGGGAGGACAGTGTCGAGCGTATACCTGGGCGGGCGAGCATATAGAAGGAAGAAGGGGCTGTAACCGGTTGTCTCATGTTTGGCGGTGTTGTATGCGTAAGTAATAAACGGTAGAACTTCATCCCAATTCTTATGATCGGACGCAACATACATGGAAAGCATATTCGTGATCGTTCGATTAGTGCGCTCAGTGAGGCCATTCGTTTGCGGATGATACGGCGTCGAGTGCCTGAGGTGCGAGTCACATAAATGTAGAAGCTCTTCCACGATTTCCGCTGTGAATTGACGTCCCCGGTCGCTTATAATAACACAAGGCGGTCCATGTCGCAGAACAATAACGTGAAGTAAAAAGAGCGATACTTCGGTGGCAGTGGCTGATGGTATAGCCGCCGTCTCGCAATAGCACGTTAAATAGTCGGCGCAGACAATGATCCAGCGGTTCCCCTTAGATGACTGAGGAAAAGGTCCTAACAGGTCAATTCCAACTTGCTGAAAGGGCAAGCTTGGAGGCGGCACAGGTTGAAGGAGACCAGATGGGGCAGTGGTTGGAAGTTTCCGACATTGGCACTGTATGCAGCTGGCGACATACAACTCAACCGAATGTCGCATCCGGGGCCAGTAAAAACGTTCTTGAATGCGATAAAGGGTGCGCACAGTGCCTAGGTGACCTGAGGTAGGGTCATCGTGCATAGCCCGAAGGATTGCTGGCCGGAGACGTTCCGGCACCACTAGAAGGAAGCGTGCCCCCGTGCTTGAGTAGTTCCTTTTGTACAGGAGCCCGCCACGTACACAGTAGCTGCTTGTTGCAGTAGAAGGGGCTGAAGTGAAGAGTGGCTCCAATTTGGTGTCTGTCCGTTGCTCTGCTTTGAAGGCATCGATATCAGGAAAAGCGGGTGTCACAGAGGCAACATGATGATCAAAATCGTCTGCGTCGCAGTCCGCCGTGGTAAGCGGCATACGGGAAAGGCAGTCTGCGTTAGCATGTTTTCGGCCACTCTTGTAGGACACAGTGAAGTTATATTCCTGCAACCTCAAAGCCCAACGCGCAAGGCGACCACAAGGGTCGCGAAGGTTCACGAGCCAGCACAGGGAATGGTGGTCTGTGACGACTAGGAATGGGCGTCCGTACAAGAGCGAAATCGCTGAACAGCAAAGATTACAGTGAGGCATTCTTGCTCTGTCACTGTGTAATTGCGTTCAGGTTTGCTTAATGAGCGGCTTGCATAAGCAATCACGTGCTGACGGTCGTCATAGCGTTGGACCAAGACGGCACCCAGACCAACGCCACTAGCATCTGTGTGGATTTCTGTCGGCGCAGTTGGATTGAAGTGGCGAAGGATAGGTTGGGAGGTCAGCAGGAACTTCAACTGACGAAATGCAGAATCGCACTCGGGTGTCCACTCAAACCGTACATCTTTATGTAGCAGATTTGTCAGAGGATAGGCGACGTCAGCAAAACCAGGAATAAATCGGCGAAAGTAAGAGCAAAGGCCCAGAATACTACGAAGTTGCTTCACTGACTGCGGTGCACTGAATGCCTCAACAGCTGCCGTCTTGAGGGGATCAGGCCGGATACCGTCTTTGTCAACAAGATGGCCCAGCACAAGGGTTTGACGGTCACCAAAGTTGCATTTCTTGGAGTTCAGAACCAGACCAGCGTTCTTGATGCAGTCAAGGACAATATCCAGGCGGGTATTGTGCTCATTGAATGTGCGCCCGAATATAACAACGTCGTCAAGATAGCACATACAGATGTTCCACTTTAACCCACGCCGAATGGTGTCTATGAACCGTTCAAAGGTTGCTGGAGCGTTGCACAACCCAAATGGCATCAAATTGAATTCGAATAATCCATCCGGAGTTATGAAGGCTGTTTTCTCCTTGTCTGCCGGGTGCATCGGGATTTGCCAATATCCTGAGCGTAGGTCCACTGAAGAAAAATAAGAAGCCGAATGAAGGCAATCAATTGCATCATCAATCCGGGGCAGCGGATAGACATCCTTCTTAGTTACGGCGTTTAATTTTCGGTAATCGACGCAAAATCTCCAGTTACCGTCTTTCTTTCTGACGAGTATGACCGGAGCTGCCCAAGGACTCGAGGACTCTTGTATTATCCCATTTTTCATCATGTCACTCACTTGTTCCCCGATTATCTTGCGCTCGTTAGGCGAGACGCGATAAGGCTTTTGCCTGATCGGGCGCGCAGATCCCGTATCGATAGTATGGCGTGTTCGATACTCGGGAATCGAGAACGCTTTGTCCGGCTGCGCAAAGTCAAACACTGACAGATGCTTAGAAAGCGTATCCACCAAGGTATGACGCTCCCTTGTGCTGAGCGACTTGTTTATCATAGACAGAAGCTTTTTGTCCGAGACGTGGCGAAGGTCAGCAGGTTCACACGGTGGGTCTGTTAGTACGGCTATGGACGAAGACGTGTAGTTAGTAAAGTAGGCAAGTTTCAAGCCGTTTGAAAGCGAGACGGGTTCTGCCGAGCAGTTGGTCGTCCACAAGCCAGCACGCCCGTTGCCGATGGATACCACACAATGAGGGACAAAAACGTTCTTCTTCACACAATTTAGATGCATTGGCTCTACGGAGGCATCGAAACAGTCTGGAACATCACCGCGACATACAACCGGCACGCACACAGAGGTAGACGCAGGCACAACAGTATCTGCGGATACACAAAGTTCACCTTGACAGCAAGTCTCATCTAAGAGCCCGGGCGAAACATGGCCATCGACGAAAACTTCCCCCGTGCGACAATCGACGGTCGCAACACACTGTCGCAAAAAGTCGATGCCCAAAATCACTTCGTGCGTCGATCGGGGAATAACTACAAATTCCGTCGCGAAAAATCCACCAGCCAAGCATACTTCAGCAGTGCATACACAAACAGGACGCAACGACTCGCCGCTCACTCCACAAAACGTTGCAGCCTGGTCCCACCGAAATACAACTTTGCGTCCCAACCGACCTTTAAAACTGAGACTCATTACGGATACAGTTGCTCCGGTATCCACTAAAGCCATTACAGAAACACCATCAACAAGTACATGCACTTTGTTCTTAATCATAGCAAATGCAGGGGGCATTTCTGTCGATAGCACGCGTCGAGCGACCTCACCCCCATCGGCCGCGCTAGCTAGTTTTCCGGTTGCGAAGACGAGGTGGAGCGGCGCACTGGCGATGGAGATTGACGTAAACGAGGTGCATGAGAGGAAGGTGGTGGCGTCAAGCTCCTGTCAGATGCCGGCGAGCGGCTCCGAAAGCTTCTCGGCCAGTAATCGTTGCCGGGAGGAGCGCCAGCTGACCAAGAGGTGGTGTACGGCCGTTGAGTTGCCCTCACAGGAAGTGTGGTCCTGGTTGAAAACCTGGATCGATCATTCCACGTTGTTGGGCGACGATTGCAAAACCTCGCTATGTGGCCCGCGACACCGCATTGGAAACACACCGGCAGAGGCCGCACATTTCGATGTTCCTTCATGTAGTCACGCGTGTTGCTGTCGATTGCATAGCCAGCAGGTGGATCACATTCATCATGGCTAGGCATCGGCTGCGGGGAGACGTGCGTGCGGCGAGGGCGTTGGTCGTAGTCATGATCGTAATAGCTCATGGTCCCTCTCGTTTGTGGGGTAGACCTATACTCAATGGTCGCTGCGTGAGCCGTCGGTTGCCAAGCGGTCGAAACGGCCGTGTTGCTCATCTCGTGTGGTGAGTACGCACCAGTGATGCCGGGTGTGCGACGGTAAATCTCTTCCCGATGGAGCAACTCTTCACGAACAATCTGCCGTATAGTTGATGAAAGGTCAACACACGAGCTCGGCTCTACACTTGCCACCGTTGTGACATTAGCCAGACGACCAAACTTCGGTATTATTCGTCGCATCTTCAGCGTCTCAAAGGTCCTGCAGTGGCGAATGACGTCAGACACGGTATCCAAGCTTTCTTTGCCGATCAGAAAATTGTAGATGTCTTCGGCTACTCCTTTCAACAAATGTCCAACTTTGTCATCTTCAGACATTTGAGAGTTGACTATCTCACACAGTTTTAACACTTCTTCAATATAAGTTGTACAGGTCTCGCCGGGAACCTGAGCTCTTTGCGAAAGCGTCTGTTCAGCGCGTTTCTTTTTTCACTAGAGTCTCCAAAACACGCTCTGAGTTCCTCGACGAAAAGCTCCCATGAAGTTAGCGTATCTTCGTGATTCTCATACCAGACGAGCGCTGTGTCGGTAAGGGAAAACACAACATTGGACAACTGCGCGGTCGAGTTCCAACCATTAGACCGGCTCACCCTTCGGTAGTTCGTGAGCCACTCGTCGACATCTTCTCCGGCTTTTCCTCCGAAAGTCAGTGGCACCCGATAGTATTGACACGGAACGCCAGGTGCTGGCCTTGAAACTGCGTCAGAGCCGTCGGGAATCTGGCAGGCGTATTCAGGCATGTCAGGTGAGGGTGGCGGAAGTCCGGCAAGTCGACGGCTTCGGCGAAGTTGTAGCAGCGTAGGCTCCGTGGTTACGAGGTGTACCCAGCACCGTCCACCAATTTGTTACAAGCACGGGGAAAAGGGGTTTATTTAGGCGTGCTAGAGCAGGAACAGCAGGCTACGAACAGCAGAAATGGCCGCTGCACAGTCGTCGTCCTTCTCCTCTTTCTCCTTTTGCATCCGCACGTCCCTTTTAAGCACTTGGACGCAACAATATTATAGCATAAGTTTAGTTTCAAGTTGAGCTACTGATGTGCCTGGAATAATTAGAAATAACTAGAAATAATTGAATACCGCACAATAAAGCACATAATCGTAGACTTTAAGAGACCCGCGACGTGAGCAAAGACTTTGGTGAAATTCGCGGAAACCCGGAAGTTGAAATCGGAAGTATTGATTTTATTATTGACGTCACAAGCAAGAAGGTGGCACGGCCACTCGATGAAAAGCACACGGTGCGGCCTGCCGCGTCACGGCGCAGGCAATGGGCGAGAGCGTGGAAGCGGAGTTGACAGTTGTCGCCACATTTCGCTAGGAGGGCGCCAGTAGTAGAAGAGGGCTCCACGCGACGCGCGGGCGTGAAGGAGCGCGCGTTCAGCGGGTAGGTCGAGATAGTGGTTGTTTTTCTCCACATGAATCGCTCGCACTGAGTGTCACTTAAGACAGTTTGCGCATGTGTGATATTTTATGCATTAGGCAAAATGCCGCGCAACTGTTGTGTGCCGTTGCGTTCCACGAATGCATCGAAGGACCCGCAAGCACGCTACCACGAGTTTCCCAGTAACTGCAGAACGCAGGGCAGCATAGCTGCGAAACATTTCCCGTGAAGGACCCGGCGGGAAGGCAGCCGAATGACAGGTCCCTGGTGTGCGCCAAGCATTTTACGGAGCAGGACTACAAGAAGACCGACAAGTTCAGGATACTTTTGCCAACGGCTGTGCCGACAGTGTTCCCCGGTTATCCAAGCTACATGAGCACGAGGAGCACGCCTGCTCCGAGGAAGAAGTGGCCACGCTTGGAAATAGAAGACGATAATGCGCAGTCGCGTGCCGAGTGCTCGGGCAATGCTGCTTCAAAAGACAGGCCTGTCATTAGCCAAAACGGCTCTTCAAATGACAGCACTGAAGCCACGACGCCCAACAACTCCGAACTAGGGAATGAAACGTGTGTAGAAATTGCATCATTTTCAGATGCATCATGTCAAACTACATTCGACCTTGCTAAACTGACAGAAGAAGCTCAAAAAAAAAACGCGCTGCTTCCAAGTGAAGATCGCTCGTATGAAATGAGCACTGCAGGCCCTTCAACAAAAAGTGGATGATGCTAGAGCACTGCACGGGCCGATTTTTGCGGCCCGGGCCCGGCCCGGCCCGGGCCCGTTTTTACATTGGGCGGCCCGCCCGAGCCCGATCAAAACTTTTATGGCGAGACCCGGGCCCGGCCCGGGCCCGGAAATAATCTACGTTACCCGCCCGGCCCGGCCCACCACCCCTTTACCTTAAGCCCGAGCCCGGCCCGAGCCCGACTCGAACCCGGCCCGAACCCGGCCCGAGACCAAAAAATACATGTTTTCCAGAGTTGAGAAGCCCGAGAATAACTCGCAGAAAGCCCGAGCCCGGCCCGGGCCCGCGTCAAAAAACCCGAGCCCGGCCCGGGCCCGGGTCAAAAAGCACACGCCGTGCCCAAGCCCGGCCCGAGCCCGTGAAAAAACTCCTCTACCCGGCCCGGCCCGGCCCACGGGCCGGGCCGGGCCCGGGCTTTCGGGTAAGCCCGAGCCCGTGCAGTGCTCTAGATGAGGCTGAGGAGCGCGCACAGTTTTATGAAAATAACACGGACATTGACTGTTTTATGAAGGTGCTCGATGGTGCTGCGCAAAGTGACAAGACTGCCGAGTTCGTTAGAAACCAAGTCCGCAGTTTCTCGACGAAGAAGCACCACCATAGTGACGTCATTTTAAGGGAATGTGTAATCTGGAAGGCATCCTCCAACAAAGGTTATGAACATGCAAGGTCCAGAAATCTCTTTAAGCTCCCTTATCGCGCAACGCTCCGGAAATATGTAGGCCATTCAACAGGTGAAATCGGCGTCACTTCGTTGATAAAGGAGCGGCTGTGCATCGAATTCAAGGGTCTCACTGGTCTCACTCTTACGAGCGCGTCTTGCCAACTGGGCAGGAAATGTTAATGTCTGTTGAGCGTCTCGTACGCTTGGTTCAAAAACCTCTGGCCAGGAAAGTGCTGCGCCTGTGATTACAATAACACAGTGATCCTTTTTTCACGCACGTGCAATAAAGCAATTATGACTCCCCTGATGTTCACAATGCTTTTGTTTCTAAGGTGTGAGCAACAATGATTCCGGAAATACAACCGCACCTGTCAATGAGCGACTCTCCTGTTGCAAAAATAACTGTAGCACAAACATACATTATCGAGGGTGAACAGCGCAACGGCAACAAAAGAGAGAAAACATGACGCGAAAAATCGCAACTCGACGCACGAGCAACCACTTCAGATAAAACTAACACTTGCTATATTTAGGTTGAAGCATCGCCGAAGCACATTCGGTAGGACGATTACCAATATAGTTAACGCAATAGCAAGTTTATTGTAACCCTTTAAAAACTAACAAGCGCATAGCAGCTGCGCTGTCAAGCCGCGATGCGCCGCAATATTTCCGGCACTCTCGCTTTCGGTCTACCCAGATACTCCCCTACTGGTGGCGCCGCGGCGGCAGCCCAGAGCACTAGGCGCGCCACGCAGTATCCGCTCCACGCGGCAGGCCGCACCGTGTGTTTTTCATCGAGCGGCCGTGAAGGTGGCATGATATTTTACCGGCTAGTTAATGGAAGCTCTTCTCCGTGAACGGCTGTACCAGAGCAGTGGCGCCGGAGCGGGCGCGAGGAGAACTAGGCCCGAGACGCCGTTTGGGCGCCATGCAGCAGGCCTCATCTTTTTTTAAATGTGGCGGCCATGGTACTTTATATCGGCGTAACGTGTCCCCTGATGGTGCTGATCTTCTCCTAGATATAGCGTCTCACCTACGCTCAACAGTTCTTCGTGAGCTTCACGACGCCCCAACTGCGGGCCACCTTGGTGTTACTGGAAATGGAAATGATGTGCACAACTTAACAGTAGAATTTAATGTACTGCTAGAAAGCCTATTTACCTGGTATATCAGTTAAACCAAATTAAAATTATAGCGACTAAAACTAAGATAATTATTTTTCGCCCAAAGTTACTGCAGTTAAACTATATCGTCACATTTGAAGGTAAAAAAATAGAAATAGTTGACAGTCATAAAATTCTTAGCATTTATTTCTCTTCACACCTGTCTTGGGACATGCACGTCAGTTATCTCTGTAATAAGCTTTCTTCGGTGACAGGGGTTGTGTCAAGATGTCGCAGTATCCTTACTATAAGAGCCAAAGTGCAGATTTTTCAATGCATTATTTAACTCACACTTATATTGTTGCGCTTTAATATGGTGTGCAACCACTAAACCTCAACATACATAAGGTTCTTATATTACAGAAAAAGATAATTCGCTATGTGAGAAATATTGATTCTTATTCAAGCACCAGAGAGGCGTTCGCTAAGTATAATGTTATTCGAATTGATAACCTATGCACTTATCGTTTATTACATAGTGCACGATATTCTTCAGTATTGGCTTGGAACTACATAAAAGAATTAGCCTCCTTTGAGCGTCATCGCATTATTGCGAACGCAAAAAATCCTGAGATATGGTCAATTCCATATTTCAGAACACTCTATAAGCATCAGTCGTGAATACATAACCTACCATTCACTTTGAACAAATACAAAAATATCGATAATTTCAGTAAGAAAGAACTCCGCTCATACTTTGTTCGCTTGTAATGTATCTGAAGGGATTATTCTGCCTTTGCGTATGGTTCTGAGTATATAATATACAACCTGTTGCGTTTTCTTAGCATATGTTAATCTTGTAAAAGTCAGTCTGATGCTATGTTGTATAGCTGGTGTTGCTATTGTAGAGTTGTCTAAAATGCATTCCGTTAAAATTTTTCCAATTCTGTTAACTCCTCTTAAAATTTTTCCAATTCTGTTAAGTCGCCGTGACGGAAATATTCTTTGCCTTTCCGTTCATAGCTATATCGTCCATGAGGAACTCCAGCACCAGCTGGAATTATATGTGAATAATTGTACATGTCCGCACACTGTTAGCTGTACTATTGCCTTGCCTAGTCTTTTGGGTCACATCAAGCTACGTATGTAGTTTTTAACCCAAAATGACCGTCCAGCATGTAAACTGGAGAATAAATTGATTTGATTTGAAGGGCAACAACCACGCACAGTTATTCGAAGGTTTCCAGATGCAGGCGGAAATTGGCCCGTTTGGCCCTTTCCTTGAAGCCTCTACAGTTCCACTGAATTATAGAAAGTAGTTGAGGTTTTCGGGTTGGCAATGGGGGTGAGCGTTTAGGTGCTACCTCTATACTGAGACTTCGGGGTGGCTGGGAGGGACTCAGCTCCTACGTCGGCGCCTTGTGCAAGTAGGCGTTAGGAGTCCTAGGAAAGTTCGGCGAGGTCGGTGGCGTAAGAAAATTTAGAAGGACGGTTAACGTCCTTGAGGGAACTAGCCCTGCGGCTACGAGGGTCGGTGTCCTGTAGCCAAGCCTTAATGTTACTTGTCACCTGGTGGGTTACGGTGTTGGAGAGATTTTCGATGCAGTTGCTTATGGTGGTGAGTTGTGCCACCAGAACAGTCATAGCGCTTTCAATAGCCTGAAAACGCTGTTCAGTGTTTGAGGGCTCCGAGACGGACGGAGCAGCGCACATGGGCTTTCGTTCCGGAACGGCGACGGTATTTTTTGTGAGGGGAGGTGGCGGTGACGTGGGGGTGGAGGGTGCACTACCTGCCAAGTAGCAATTTTGGCTAGAAGCTGCAGGTTCTGTGCCCGGCGCGCAGCGAGCTCTTGTTTGAGCACGAGTAATTGGGGGGAGGAGTTGGGGGAGGGAGAGCGAGAGGTGGAGGCGGCCCCTGACCAGCTGCCTGCCTAAGAGGATGTCTTCTTGGCTGATAGCCTGGGGGCACCGGCAGAGGTCACGGGTGGGAATTGCCCGGCTTGGAACACGGGGGGTGCCCTGGTTGGGGGCCTTGGATGATGTCTTCCGTGGCGCCTGTGATGTTTTGGTGGACGTGACGCTTGCTGATTGGTCATGGTGGTTTGGTTGGTTGCTCCCAGCTGACAGCCTTCCGGCGTGACGTCAAATGTCTTTGGCTTTGTCCGCTGTTGCGGGAAGCCGCGGCCGCCATGTTGGCCGCCCGGCTGCTTCAGGCGGCGAAATGTTCCTTTCCAGAACGGGGATACGGTGAGGCGTTCCTCGATGGATTGCATTCATGTGGGGCCATACGCTCCTCAGAGGCAACCACAACTGGAACACAACGGCCGCAGCGTTGATCGTTGGGGTGGGGGCACAGCTGCGGGCGGTGGTCCACCATCCCGCAGCAGTAGCAGGCCGGTATTGTGCGCTTGTATTCGCGTACTGGGGTCACGGCACTGTTATAGGGCACAAAACGTGGCACGTGGCCACCCTCGAAAGTGAGGAGGGCCACGGAAGTCTTGCCCAGCTTTCTGATGAAAGTGATGTTTCCATCCTGCCTGTGGATCTTGGCTTTCAAGGAGGTGGAGGTCTCCTGTTCGTGTACCGTAATGACGCCACACACTTCCCCGCGGATCTTATCGTGGCCGATCATCGGTAGGGGACCCTATGATGTCTTGAGCGAGAATTCTCGCGAGAGAAGGTTCGCAGTGTTGATGTTGGTTAAGACAGCGATGATGTTTTGCGCCCAAATGGGTCACACACTGATACAATCACTGTCACTGTTGGTAGCGGTCACATAAGAGGCGAGCTTGGTTTGGGGCCTAGCTCACATGGCTGGAAGGCAGCTTTGAGATCCACCGTGACTCGAGGCGTGTACGACGGTGGAGTCGTGCGCAGCAGTGCGGGGTCACGATACACGGGATATCTTCTTTTTGGGTGTGGTCTTCGCTGACGTGGCTTTATCGGTAGCCGAGGCCTTAGCAGCCTTAGATTGCTGGTGGTGCTTGCGGAGCGTCATGACTGTGAATAGTCTCTCGTACACGATATCCGTGGGGGGAACGCAGTCTTCGGGCGTTGAGGCAGGAACGTCTTTTCACGCCTAGGTAGTGGGATCATATCCACGGAGAGCGGTCTCTGCCATAAAAGGTGGCGTGCACGGGAAAGTCCCGGCGCAGTCGGCGTTAGGCCTAACCCTCGTTGGGGTGAGTACAGCTCCCACAAGGTGAGGTCAACAAGTGGACATAAAATGCCCAAACATCGGCCTACCCGGATGATAGTGTTGTCTTTAGGTGCAGAGTGATGTTAGCACGATTATAGGGTCAATTTTCGTGGGGTGTCATGCAGGTTTCCGCCGGTCCTGACGAAAATCACAGGAGCCGATGTGAGACGCGTCCGCTCTCGTCGCGCGCTCGCAGCGTTCGAGTCGTAGCTTCCATGCCGTCATCGTCATTTCATCGCCTTTGGGAGCCATTGTGATAATTAATTTCTTCTTGTGTAATCGTCGTCTTTCCGTCGTTTCCACTCTGTTGCTTTACGTGCAGTGTCATATGATCGTCATAGCGTTGCCATCTTTGAGCGTTAGTTTCCATATTGTCATCATTCAGTCCTCGTCATTTAAGTGTCGTCATGCCATCATTTTCTTCGCGTCATCATCGCAGAGTCATCACAGTTGGTCCATCGTGGTAGTTACGTCGCCGCCATTTTGTCATAGGCACTGTCGTCATCACCATTGTCGCCACGCCTTTGTCGTCACGTGGTCATGCCGTCATCGTCACATCGTCGTCGGCGTCGTGGCGTCGTCATCATGCTGTCATTGACATACCATCGTGGTTATTCCCTCGTCGTCATTCATTTGTCTTCACGCGTGTCATGTGCATGATGCATGATCTTGCACAACAAGTTTATGTTGAGCGGGGTGGTTCCCAGTGGAAATGTCCATCTGGTTGGTGTGGTATCTAATCGTAAGTTGTCACTAAGCAACAACAGCGGCCATTCACAAACACAATGAAGCTCTGAATAAACCAGCTCCCACAGCGCGTGGAATCCGCAGATTTTAAAGCGAAGCTTTCCTTGCCTCTTTCTTCGACTTTGCCACTGCTGGCTGCTGTCGTGACGTATAGCTGTTGTTGAGTACCTGGGTGATACTAAAAGTAATTAGGTCACCACACCGTTGTTGTCAGTGCCATTGTTATCTCTGCTGGAACCTGTATCGTCTTGAACAATTAGCCGGTACGGAACATAGTGAAAACACCGGATATTGTGCGAAATGAGCTGGCTCTTGCCGAATGAGTAGGTCATGCTGAAACAATATCGTCATCAAGCCATTGTCGTTGTAGCATTCTCGTCTTTCTTGCTCTTGGCCGTATAGGACGTTTGGGTTGTACCGTACATAGTGCAAACAAACTACTGATATAGAGAATCGAGGTGACCCGTGGCGTAGGGTGATGTACATGAGCGCGGAGAGAAGTTTGGCTTGTCCGGTATACGCCCCTGTACCGTGCACTGGGTGCGCGTTCAAAAACACCGGGTGGTCATAATTACCCAGAGTTCCCCACTGTGGCGTGCCTCATGGCTTTGGCACGTAAAATACCACAATTAAATTTTTTTACCAAAGAAGGCATATACAGCAATGATAGTGATAAGCCTTAAAGTCGGTACAGTGGTGAGCACTGTTAGGGTAACACCTCATTAGTATTCAAGTTAGTATAACTTCAACATACCTTCTTCATTAGGGGGGGGGGGTAATAGGCCGAATACGTCGCCTAATGATGGTGCGGATAAAACAAATATCAGTTTTCTTTATTTTGTGCTAAAAACAATAACTGCTATAGGCTCGTGAATGAGGAGTTCACCCTAACAGTGCTCACCACTGTACATACCACTATAGAGTATACAGAGAGAATACGATTGATGGTTGAAACAATGCCAAAATCATCGACAACGTCGATGTCAACAGCGATAGAGCAGCGACAACGCCACGTAGTTTACACAGTGGCTCACAGTGTTCAAAGGAGCCAAGTGCTCTGTATAATGTGTTCCAGTTAACGTTAGGCAAGCTGTTCATGAAAAAAATAATTGAAAAAGATGGGGGAAAAAATGATTTTAAGAGCTATGCAACTCGGTCATCTGACCTCTGACGACCTAACCGCGTTGGCCAGATAATAGTATCTTTCATCGTGTCTTTTTTCTATTCTTTTTTCTGTGAACAGCTTGGCTAACGTTACATAGAACAAATGGTATAGTAGTACTGATAATGTACAAAGAAAATGAATTCGCTCAAATCTGGTAGGTGGCACTGGATCAATTTGCTCCTGACATCACTTGTCCTAGAAAATTTGGTCTCAGCGTCTATTGAAGGTCCGGGCATGTCCTTCAAAGCGAATAATTAAGCCTTAAATGTATGATGCTTTTAATACAACTGCCGCCTCCCATCTCGCCAAAAAATTTGTGCAGCTGCATTCTGTATTCCCTCTCTGATATATGCAGGGTCTGGCCGTCTGGACTGTATGGCCTCGTCGACAGTTGTGGAAGGCGCAGCAATAGCTTCTGCTCTGCGCAAACTAAACACTCTGCCTTCGCGGAAGATGGTTGTCCTTACGGACTCAAAGGCCGCCTTACAACAACTATACCGCGGTCTGCCATCCACCAAGTTCCCACGCAAATCACTAGCCCTTGTGAAAGAAGTCAAGAACAAAGGCTTCACGGTAATGTTTCAATGGATTCCCTCCTACATTGGTATTACTGGCAACGAAAAAGCTGATGCGCTTGCATACGCAGCGCTCTATCATCCTCCCAAAATCAAGGCTCCAAAGAGTAATCAAGTGAAAAAATCGGACATTCCAAATCACTTTGGGTCGCTTTGGGTTCCACCACATATGCCCTGCGTAACAAAGAGATTTCATGGAGAGGAATCATCACTTTTATATCGAATCAGGACAGGATCTGCTAGTACACCGGCCTGGTTATTTAGGATAGGACGAATCAATTCTCCGAACTGTACGGCATGTGACGAGACAGGAGATATTTAACACTTTCTGTGGTCGTGCCAGCAATTCCAAGTTGAAAGGGACGCTCTCCTGGAGAATCTACAAAAAAAAGGACCTTCCGCATGCGTGCCTGCAACACCTTCTATTTCCCGAGGGAAAAGTTATAGCCCGCACAGAAACTTCACGTCTCCTTATGGAATTCTTAAGAGAGACGTGTTTGATAGGACATATGGTGAACCATTCAGCGATATTGTAAGAGACGCTCAGGCGTAGCAATTTCCGGCCTTGATCGCCAGGCTAAACCAGCCTGTTGCTACAATTCACCACCACCACATCAATTTGCTCGCTGCTGCTGCCGCACTTTCTCAATCGAGCGTTTTGACAGCGGGTGTGCGCGTTTATCAAGTAATATGTGTTCACCTTTGTTTGTGCGCACTGACACCATACTTGTCAAATCAGTAATCGAAAGCTTGCAAGCTTACACTGCCGATAAAACTAATATCCATACTTCGTATAGCTGTCTACCAATTTGCTATCGCAATCGATGCTTCACCTTTCCGGCGAAACTGCGACTTTTTTTTAGCCTACCTGTCGGACGTGACTGCAGCATGGCTGTTGATATGAACTTATAATTTGAATTCTCCTTGCCACAACTCAGAGGTCAGATGACCGAGTGGCATACCTCTTAAAATAGTTTCTTGCATCGTGTTTTTTCTTTTGTTTTCTTTTCCATGAACAGCTTGGCTATCGTTAACTGGGACACATTATACAGAGCACTTGGCTCCTGCGTATACTGCGAGCCAATGTGTGAACTACGTTGCGTTGTCGCTGCTCTGTCGCTATTGACATTGACGGAAGCTTTTGGCATTGTTTTCAACCATCAATCGTATCCTATATTGTGGGTATGTGCCACCTTTGAGGCTTATCATCATCATTGTCGGATATGCCTCGTTTCTAAAAAAAAGTTATTCTGGAATTTTACATGCCAAAGGCATGATTTGAATATGAGGCACGCCACAGTGGTGGATTCCGGCTAAATATGACCACCCAGTGTTCTTTAACGAGCACCCAATACACGGCAAACGGGCGTATACCGGAAAAGCCAAACCTCTCTCCGTGCTCATGTACATCATCCTACGCCGCAGGTCACCTCGGTTCTCTATATCCGTAGTTTGCTTGCACTATGTACGGTACAACCCAAACGTCCTATACTGCCAGGAGCAAGCAATATGAGAATGCTACAACGACGATGGCTTGATGACGATATTGTTTCAGCATGCCCTACGCATTCGGCAAGAGCCAGCTCATTTCGCACAATATCCGGTGTTTTCACTATGTCCAGTACCGGCTAATCGTTCAAGACGGTACAGGTTCCAGCAGAGATGACAATGGTACGACAACAACGGTGTGGTGACCTAATTACTTTTAGTATCACCCAGGTATATGACCACAGCTATTCGTCAAGACAGCAGCAATCTTTTAAGGCACCTCCCCTCGGATGGCCCTAACTTGGCGGTAACGTACGGTGAGAACGAATGGTTGTGCCACGTGTATGCGTTCTGCGCAATTCATAAATATTGTCATTGGTTTCGTCGTATGCGTAGCATTTCCCATCCAACATCAGTTTTTTATATCGTAGTTTGAAAAATGTGCTTTTCGAGTTGCCATATTCTTTTAATTTTTGCCTTTTGTTACGAGTTGCTTGGCAGAAATCTTCGCTCATTGCTGTGTCCGTGTTTTTTAACCAACCTCGCTTTGAAGAGACGAGCTCCCTGGTTTTACATGTTTCAAATTTAGTTATTAGGGCCGAGTTTTCGCCGAATCAAAGCGACCAATTCTGTGCGCATAGCATATGTCAGAACCTGTGATGTCAACCTTCAAAGTATTAGTCAGCAGGTTCAGTATCTTGTTTACTGATTCTGATGAAGTTTCGTCTGCCGTGTCGGTATTCCATAAAAGATCAGATTGTTTCTTAGAGATTGATCTTCTGCGTCATCAAGGCGTGAGTGAAACGCACTCGTGTCTTTTTTTGAGGTGCTCTACCGTGGCATGCAACTCTTTCATATCTTGTTGCCACTGCTCGAAAACGAAAGTTGGTTATTCAACTTTCGCTAGTCTGTCCTTTATTTCAGATACCACTTTTGAAATAGACGGCTGTTGTTGCTTTACTTCAGCTATTGTTTCCAATATTGTTTTTTTGCGCTGATTCAATTCTCTTTGTACACTCATTCAAGTCCTTCATTGTTTGCAGAACTTCTACAAGATTATCGGGGCCCGGGTTGCTGTCAACATCCCCACAAAGAAGCAGCAAGGAGCAAATAGGCAATATGACGACTCCAGGGCAATGAAGCACGATAGTAAAGGGATCATCTGATCTGAAGCTACGACAAGGTAATTTGGTAAGGTAACTAACCTGGATGACGAAAAAAGAGGTGTGTATGCCTTTGGTTCTTCCGTTCATCGTGCCTCCATGCCCTATGGAGAGATACTGTTTGATGCTTGGTCTTATCCTTTCCGGTCGTGAGGACGTTGACGTTGCAGCTGCAGACTGGCGGAATTGCAGGTGGCGCTCGATACGTACTGTCAGGTCCACTTAAGCTGTTGCCAGCAGGTGTGGATCCGGAGCAGAGGCGGCATCACAAATTCCGTCCAAGGGTGGAAGGTTATCCCGAAGGCCAACCACCGATGCGCCGGCCGCGAAGACAACGACGAACTGCAAGACGAAAAAAGAGGTGTGTAAACCTTTGGTTCTTCCGTTCATCGTGCCCCCGCACCCACTGTACATCACCCTCCGTACATCACCCTACGCAGCGGGTCACCTCGATTCTTTATATGCGTACTTTCATTGCACTATGTACGGTACCACCTAAAGGTCCATTACTGCCAGGAGCAAGAAAGACCAGAATGGTACAACGATGATGGCTTGATGACGATATTGTTTCAGCATTACCTACGCATTCGGCAAGAGCCAGCTCATTTCGCACAATATCAGGTGTTTTCACTATGTCCATTACCGGCTAATTGTTCAAGACGGTACAGGTCCCAGCAGAGATGACAATGGTACGAAAAGAACGGTTTGATGACCTAATTACTTTTAGTATGACCCTCGTATTCGACAACAGCTATTTGTCACGACAGCAACCAGTAGCAGCAGCCAGCAGTGGGAAAGTCGAAGAAAGAGGCAAGGAAAGCTTCGCTTTAAAATCTGCGGATTCCACGCGCTGTGAGAGCTGGTTTATTCAGAGCTTCATTGTGTTTGTGAATGGCCGCTGTTGTTGCGTAGCGACAACTTACGATTAGAAATCACCCCACCCAGATGGACATTTCCACTGGGAACCACCTCACTCAACGTAAGCTTGTGCTAGATCATGCACATCACACGCGTAACGACAAATGAATGATGACGAGTTAATGACCACGACGGTATCTCAATGACAGCTTGATGATGACGCGACGACGCCGACGACGATCTGACGATGACGGCATGACCACGTGACGACAAAGGCATGGCGACAATGGTGATGACGACAGTGGAATACCTATGACAAAATGACGACGATGTAACAACCACGATGGCACAAATGTGATGACTCTGCGTTGATGACGCGAAAAAAAACGATGGCATGACAACTATGACATGATGAGCACTGAATGATGAAAATATGGAAACTAACGATACAACATCGCAACGCAATGACGACGATATGACAGCGCACGTAAAACAAGAAAGTCGAAATGACGCAAGACGACGATGAGATGAGAACAAATTAATTATCAAAATGGTCTACAAAGGCGATGATATGGTGACGACGGCATGACAGCTACTACTCGAACGCTGCGAGCGCGCGACGAGAGCGGACGCATCTCACATCGGCTCCTGTGATTTTCCTCAGGACCGGTGGAGCCCTGCATGACAACACACCAAACTTTACCCTATAATATTCCTAACACCGTTCTGAACCAGAAAACACAACTCTCATCCGGGTAGGCCGATGTTTGGGCATTTTATGTCCACTTGTTGACCTCACCTTGTGGGAGCTGTACTCACCCCAACGAGGGTTATTCCTAACCCCGACGGCGCCGGGACTTACTTGCAGAGGCCACCTTATATGGCAGTCGCTGCTTTCCGTGGATATGATCCCACTATCTTGGCGTGGAAAGACGTTCCTGCCTCAACGCCCGAAGACTGCGTTCAGCCCACGGATATTGTGGAGGCGGGAATATGCACAGTGATGACGTTCCGCAAGTGCTGCCAGCAATCTAGGGATGCTAAGGCCTCGGCTACCGTTAAAGCCAGCGTCAGCGAAGACCCCACCCAAAAAAAGACATCCTGTGTATCGTGGTAGCCCGCCGCTATGCCCCGCACTGCTGCGGAAGACGTGCTCAAGCCTCGAGTTACGGTGGAACTCCAAGCTGCCTTCCAATAAGGTGATCTAGGCGCAGGTGAGCTAGGCGCCGAGCTCGCCTCATATGTGAACGCTACCAAAAGTGATTGTATCAGTGTGTGGCTCATTTGGGCGCAAAACTTAATCGTTGTCTGAACCAACGACCTCAACACTACGAACTTTCACTCGCGAGAATTCTCACTCAAGACATCACAGGGTCACCTAATGATGGTCGCCCACGCCCAGATGAGCGGGGAAATGTGCCGTGGCGTCATTACGGTGCCCGAACAGGAGACCTCCGCTTCCTTGAATGCCAAGATCCACTGGCGGGGTGGAAACATCACTTTCATCAGAAAGCTGGGCATGACTTCCGTGGCCCTCCTTACTTTCGAGGACCACCACGTGCCACGTTTCGTGCACTATAACAGTGTCGAGATCCCGGTACGCGAATACAAGCGCACAATACCGGCCTGCTACTGCTGCGGGATCGTGCGCCACCACCTGAAGCTGTGCCAACACCCCAACGACTAACGCTGCGGCCCCACATGAATGGCCGCACATGAATGCAAGCCACTGTGCCTGGTGTGCGGCGAGGGACACCTCACCGCATCCCCGGCCTGGAAGGCAAAATTTCGCCGCCTGCAGCAGCCGGGGGGCCAGCATGGCGGCCGCGGCGCCCTGCGGTAGCGGCCAAAGCCCAAGACATCTGACGTCACGCCAGAAGGCAGTCAGCCGGGAGCAACCAACCAAACCCCCATGACCAATCAGCAAGTGCCTTATGCACCCAAGACATCACAGGCGTCACAGAAGACGTCATCCAAGACCCCCGACCAGGGCCCCCCCCCCCGTGTTCCAAGCTGGGGAATTTCCACCCCTGACCTCTGCAGGTGCCCCCAGGCTGTCAGCGAAGAAGACCTGTCAGGTAGGCAGCTGGGTGGAGGCCACCTCCTCCTTTCGCTCTGCCTCCCCCACCTCCTGCCCCGAATTCCTCGTGCTCAAACCAGAGATCGCTGCGCTACGGGAACAAAACGCGCAGCTTCGTGCCAAAATTGCCACTTTGGAGGGATACAGTGCGCCCGCCTACCCCGCGTCACCGCCCCGCCCCCCTTTCCAAAATTACCGTCACCGTTCCGGAACCCATGTGCGCTGCTCCGTCCATCTCGGAGCCCTCCAACACTGAACAGCGTTTTCAGGCTATTGAAAGCGCTATGACTGCTCTTGTGGCACAACTCACCACCATGAGCAAGAGCATCAAAAATCTCTCCAACACCGTAACCCATCAGGTGACGAGTAACATTAAGACTTGGCTACAGGACACCAAACTCACCGCCGCAGGGTTGTTCCCTCAAGGACGTTAACCGTCCATCTAAATGTTCTTACGCCATCGACCTCGGCGAACTTTCCGAGGACTCTGAACCCCTACTTGTACCTCAACCTCAACCTCGAAACCTCAACTACTTTTTTCTAATTCAGTGGAACTGTAGAGGCTTCAAGGAAAGGACCAAAGAGGACAATTTGCGCCTCTATCTCGAAACCTTCGAACACCTGTGCACGGTAGTTGCCCTTCAAGAACCCAGAACCGCGTGCGCCTCACAGGCTATAAGACTTTTCAGTGGGACCCATCCACCTGCCTTCTTGTACATAAAACCTTAACTGCACAAGAATTTGACCTCGACCTCTCATTACCCTACTCGTACACCATGGTTACGGTCCTTCCCCTGCGCAGAACCAACCCCCCGATGCTCATCCTTAACATTTACAGCCGACCTAAACTCAAAAAGATCTCTTTCGCTGGCACCTTCTGCTGGGCGCTGAAGATCGCAGGGCGCGATCCCCTCCTAAATGTGGGCGACTTCAACGTCCCTAGCAGGCTTTGGGGTTATCGCAAGTAATTGATGCGGAGAAGGAAACTTGCGGACGTAATTTCCAAGCTGGGCATCACTCTTCACACCGACCCAGCGCAACCAACTCGTGTAGGTAACTCTGTGACCCGGGACGCGTGCCCCGACCTTACCTTATTTTCACCGAAAAAATCAGAGACCCAGACTTTGTCAATACCGAGGAAACCCTCGGCAGCGACCATTGCATTCTCAACACCACATTCTCGACACGACCCCTACAACGCCCCATCACACAGGCTCACCTACCCAACTGGGACGCTTTCCGACAGTCCGTACCTGCCTCTCCCAGTCTTTAGAATGGTTATTCCTGTGGGCCCAATCCATGCTCAAAGCACTAAGAGAACTTGAGAACACAACTCACGCACAGCCATCCGGACGTGGATGACCACCTTCTCCATCTTTGGGAGTCCCGTCGCAGCCTCACAAAGAGATGGCGCCGACAAAAGCACAACCGCAAACTTCGCATGCGGATACTGGATGTCCCCCAAGAGGCGGCCTAGTACGCTGCCAGCTCGCTGATTCAAATTGAGTGGACCGATGTAATGCGGCCGCCAGGCAAATGTCTTGCCTCAATACATGGAGACTCTTCCATAGTCTCATCCACCTCGTTCAAACACGAGGCGAAACACAGACATCTACATCGAGCTTTTCACAATTTTCAGGCCTCCACAACACAACTAGCTCTCTCGCTCCGGGACCGCTATCTCTGCTCTGAGCACTACGCAGGCAGGGAGAACTCGGAACTGGGCGCTCCTTTCCAGTTACATGACCATAGCGGCTCTTGCGAAAATGAGGTGGAGCACGGCCCCCGGTCGACACAAGCTCACCACCAAAGTCCTAGCAAACCTACCGGATACTGCACACCAGTCGCTTTTCAAATACCTCAATGTCATCTGGTCGAGAGAAACACCCCTCCCCCTAGATTGAAAAACGTCTCTTGAAACCTTCATACCAAAGGCAGGGAAACCCATCAACACTGCTAACCTTAGACCCAATTCTCTTCCTTTTTGTGCGGAGAAGCAAATGGCAATTATGGTCAAAGAGCGTATCTCCTCCAACTTGGAAGCGCATAATACTTTCGCCGACTCCATGTAAGGCTTCAGACCCAGGAAATCTGCGCAGGACATCCTCCTACAATTACACCACGAAGTCCTCACTCACATAGAACATCTCCACAGCGACAAGATAATATAGGTGACTCGTAAAACGAGGAATCGCAGGGAATTGTGGGGCGCGCCGTCTGCAGGCAGCTTCCGGTTCGACGGACGACGCGGCTGCAACGGCGGCATGCCCTGCGCACGTGTTTTTCTACGCGGTTTCAACTTTCAGTTGTGCGAAGCCTTCCGTCCGCTTTGTCGACCAGCAATGTCAGACCATTCATGCAGCTAATTTGCAGGTTTCAGTTCACTCTGGGCGCGACGATGACGAGCCAAGAAAGGCAGGGATACGCTTTTATTGATAAAGGAACTCTGGTTTTCGTTTCGGCGCCCTTTTTTGTTTCTGCTCTACGACATTCGCCGTTGCTTGGAAGCACCGTCACTGACTGCTCTGCCTGCGGGTCATTCAGACAGGTGAAAAATTTATTTTTATCCGATAATTTATCAAGCGTACAGAAGCATTACTTGGAAAATCGGGTGCTGAGGCGATGGCTACAGCGGTGCATGCTGTTCTGCAATCGTAGCTAAAAACCGATATCGTCGGTATAACGGCGCAGCTAGCGCTGAAAATGATAACTATGCGCGCTGTCAACGGCATTTCTCGGTGAAACTCTAGGTTCATTTGAAGTACGGAGTTTGACGTTCTCGTTTTTTTTTGTCAACAATGGCCATTTCGCCGTCATATTACGGCTGCGCATTATCTCTATCTGTGCTGAATGAGCTAAAGAGGGCTAGTTGGTTACGACTATTATATATGCATCTCGCTGTGTCCCGCTTAAATTCGCGCCGTAAAACCTCGTTTCATAATACCTCTATATGTGCATGCGAGTACTGAAATAGTTCTGGTTGCCTGAGTCAATGTTAGAGAAAGAAATATCGTGGGGAAACATTCCGTGTCGGCCCTTACACAGCTAATCGCCGCCTGATAAGTGGTACGGTACGTTCATTTTCTTTTTGTTCACAGATGGTCTCTGCCTTGTTAGAGTTTTGGAAGTGGTAGCCATTCCTCTGAAGCTTGTGCGCAGCTGACTCAGCAAGGGTTGCTGCAAGGCGGTAGTTGCATGCGTTCACCTTTAACGCTTGAATTTGAGCAGCCAACGGCTGAACAGCCGTCGATAGTCTTGCTAGGCACCTGCAACCGGGTAATCTTCGAGTGGGACAAAGCCGGACTGCAAGCACAAGTGGCTCAGTCAGCTAAAGCGTTGCGCTGCTGAGCACGAGCTCGCGGGATGGAATCCCGGCCGCGGGGGCCGCATTCCGATTGAGGCGAAATGCGAAAACGCCCGTGTGCTTGCGTTGTAGTGCATGTTAAACAACCTCAGGTGGTCAAAATTAATCCGGAGCCCTCCACTACGGCGTACCTCATAATGAGAACTGGTTTTGGCACATAAAACCCCAGAAAGAATCACGGACTGCAAGCGCATTAATGGAATTCAACGGCGAAGCGGTGGCGGCGGCTGCGCTGACTCGAACCGGAAGCAGCTAGCGGATGGCGCATCCCACAATCCCTCGCTATTTTACGGGTCACCTATTGTAGCACTTGACCTTAAGTGCTACATACGTCAATAACGTCAAGCACGAAGTCATCCTAGCTCACCTCAGTGCAACAACTGTGGCGATCGCCCATTCAACTATATCAGGAATTTTCTCACTGACAGAGCTGCGTACATTCGCATTCAAGATCAGGAATACAGCTCGTACCCACTGATCACACGAGGCACACCACAGGGCGCTGTGTTCTAGCCTCTCCTTTTCAGCTTAGCTATGGTACAGCTCCCGGTCCCGCTGGATGCTGTGGACCGGGTAAAGCACGCGCTTGATGCTGAAGACATCACTCTGTGGGCCACAGAAGGCAACATGGCCAACATGGAGGACAGCCTGCAAGCCGCAGCTCATGTAGTGGGCGAATATGCGGCATACTGTGGCCTGCAACGTTCCCCACAGAAGTCATAATTCGTGCACATTCGGCCCACGCCAAAGTGCACTTCGTCCATGAACCTTTCCATACATAGTGGACCCATTAACGGGGCACAGGAGATTCGTGTCCTTGGACTCCACATTCACAAACACCGCCGAGTAGAGACAACACTTCACAAACTCCGTAAGGTTGTAGAACAGGCGGGCCGCATGGTCTGGCGGGTCTCCAACAAGCGGGCGGGGGGGTCTCAAAAGCAAGGATGCGCTTCATCCCGCACAAGCTTTTGTCAAGGGTCGCACCTTGTATGCGACTGCGTACCTGCACTTACGGACGCACGCTGAAGATTTTTTGGAGGTCACCCTCCGTAACACAATCAAGCGAGCCCTAGATCTCGGCGTCTCCGCTTCCAATGCGAGACTCCTTGTTTTGGGGGTGGTCAACACATACCGGGAGCTTCGGGAGGCCCACTGGACGAACTAGTACACCAGCCTGGCGTAGACCCCGTCAGGCAGACGATCGCCTGCACATCAGGCATAAATTCCAGACACAGGAGAGGGTTCGAGTGCCCTGAACACTGGAAATGCGCGATCCATGTTCGACCCCTCCCCACCAATATGTCCCATGAGTCACACACTGGTCGCCAGGAGGCGCGGGTTCTTGCCCTCCGGCGCCACTACGGCTCAAAACAAAGCGTATTTTAGACCGTCATCGCCGACCCTTACCATGGGGGTTGGTATACGGCCGCCTTAGTCCACCAAGACTGGATGGTCTTTTCTTCTGTACATGCTGAAGGGGTGCGTGCACCCAATTCTACCATGCTGAAGAGGTGGCCATAGCCCTAGCTATCTCACATTACAATTCTAAAACCATCATATCTGACTCCAGAAGAGCCTTGGAAGAGCCAGAAGAGCTGGGATGGATCTCACCCCTAGCTGCCCAAATTCTTCGACCTTGTACGCGGGTAGGTGACCCCTCTCCTCACTCACTAATCTGGATCCCCGGCCATCAGCACCTCACAGGCAATCAGTCAGCCCACGCTGCCGCCCGCGCACTCATTTCCCGGACTACTGCCTCTGATCCAGAAGACAACCCTCCTCTTCTCATTTTTACAGACATAAATACCCATTATCAGGACTCCCACCGCCACTTTCCTGCACCCTGCAAAGGGCTGAAGAAGGCGGCGAGAGAATTCTTGTATTCACTAATACGCCACTGTGCCCGGCAGTGCTGAAACACTTTGACTCTTCCTTTTCCGGTCTCTGCCAGTACTGTGGGGAGGTGGCTGACACCTACCGCATCGTATGGGCATGCCAACTCAATACTTCTCTAACCTCCTATCCCAACCCAACCCGAGAGGACTGGGAGGTGGCCCTGCTCGGCTGCCTGGACATTTCGGCCCAACAGGCCACTGTTCGGCGTGTCAGGACAGCGGCCACGCCAATGGGGTCCCTGAATGGGGACTCCACCTAGTATTGTAAGGGAGCTGGCCCACTAAGGGCTGGTTTTCCCAACAACCTCTCTTTAATTAATACTTTAATAAATGCTCACCACAACCAATATGACAGCTACGGCGTGCTGGTGTTGGAGCTCGCGTGCATTGGCTGCCGTTCGGGGCTGCCGTAATCCGCGCAATATATCCGTTGTTTGCATTACATCCGGCATCAGCCAATCTGACCGCAATAACTCGCACTATATGCCGTGTTTGTTTGCTACGCCTGGCACCATGGGCCACCCAAATTTACACTGTATCCGTTGCCTGATTCTGTTATGTCTGGTGCCAGCCAATCGGGCTGCCTTAATTTGACCTATATTTGGTGTTAGAACTATGGTCATTACTGGCCAATCTTTGAAGACTGTAGCTAGCAGCCAGGAGGAATGAAAATCAAACCACGTCAACGCGTGAAGACGATGTTACTCTCAGTATGACCCTTGCGTTTGGGAAAAACGTAAGCGGCAAAAGAACAGCCAGCAGCAGCAGCAGCAGGAAAGTGGAAGGAGTGTGCAATTAAAGCTTCGCTTTAAATGTTAAGTCAACGCTTTTATGTGCAATACCTTTGCCTCTGTATTAAAAGTGAGGTGGTGCTTGTGGGCGACGCTCAGCTAATGCTGCCTATAATTTATTGGAGCGAACCCAATTTTTTAACTTCTTCTTTGGCTGTCCGACACGCGTTCTCCTGATGGTGTGAAGATGCTTTCAGAAACTGTGGCAGGCAGCCAATGCTTAAGATTTTCACGTTCGCGCAGTAGAAAGACGACGTATAATACATAGCCACTTTTGAAGTTGGCCGTATTTCAAAGGAGGCGAAATGCGAAAGCAGCCGTGTACTTAGATTTAGGTGCACGTTAAAGAACCCCAGGTGGTACAATTTCCGGAGTCCCCACTACGGCGTGACTCATAGTCAGATGGTGGTTTTGGCACATAACACCCCATAATTTAATTTTTGTTGAAGTACACGACTGCAGACGTTGTCAGTCTAGTGGTGAATGTTTTCTGTTTGTCGACAAGGCACGTTTACTGAACAACAGAATGTCTAAATACTGATACATAAACAAGCTATGGGAAACAGGTGCACAACATGCATCTTGCCCTCGAAGTAAATGCACGCATTCGGAAAGATTAGCTATTCTCAAAGGTCTCCAGTAGACACTAAACTACTTTAACGCAATAACACTAAGGGCCCCGTGTCGCATAAAATCCGGCGTTGGCGTCGGTGTTGGCGTAAGCATCGGCGTCTGGGGGTAATAATCATACCAAACCATATCATCCCGAACCACCCGACCGTGCCGGTCCTCCGCGCGGTGCAAGGCGTTAGTGAACAAAAATGTTATTTCTCAAAATAAAATCCGTCAGAAAAGTACGACTCACCCACAACCTACAGACGTGACAGCGTCGGATCGTAATTTGAACATACGAGAAAAAAAGCCTGGCAAGCAGTCAGGGATCTTTGAATGCTATCGCGTTCCACTCCTAAAGGCGAAGCTTAAGTGTTCTCCAATTCTGATGGTGTTTTGCTGTACTTAGGTTCTAGGCAACATTGAGGGGAATGTTGAAAACCGAACCTTTCTAAATTTTTATCGTGCCCCATGTCGCAGAAAATACGGTGTCGGTGTCGGCGTCGGTGTCGGCGTCAACGCGTCCAAACACGATATCGCGTTCCACTCTTAAAGGCAAAGCTTAAGCTTACTCAAAGTTTTTATTATCATCGCTTTAATCCTTTAGTGCTAAAATAGCGCCGGACCACCACTGACTTAGCTCGACTACGGGAGCACATGACATCAAACGCTAGTTACTAAGCGCTAGTCCTGCCGTGTGTGTACTTTTTCGTTCTCGTGCGATGGCGATACTTCAATATACCTTCACGACTGCCCTTACGGGCTCGCAATTGTAGCGAATCACGCAGACAGTCAGCCAAATGTTGCACTGCTGTATCATAAATGGAAACAATGCTTTTGTGATTCTGTACAAAATGTTGATACCTCTACAGCGTAAAGCTCTACAAAGTTCGCATACCTGCATGAAAAAATCGCTAGGAGCATTTGACAGGTAAAAGTGAAGGTTGTATTCTGCTACAAAAGAAACTTCTCGACATGTTCATATGTGAAAGCGAGTGACGCCTTTCAAGTAGCTAGACAATAAAATTGAATCAAGGTATCTGCACGAATGGCAGATCAGCACTGCAGGCCAGCAAAAACGTGCCTGATGGGCAGACAGGATGTGTAGTTCGCGGTTTTCGGCTGTGACAGTTTTCTTTCCCATGTTGGTGCTTGGTTTTTTGAAGGAACAGAGCTCTACTCAAGGTCTCTACTCATAGTTCAGCCATCTGGCAACAGTAGGCTTCATGAATAGGGGAAAGTTTATTTCACTTCCTGAACAAGGCGGTGACAACTGATGTATGTAGGTCAGGAACTTTAGCGATAGATAGCTCACTACGGCTGCAAAAGAAAGGGCACCAACGCCCGCCATTTATCTGTATACGGCTTGCACAATGCAAACATTTCTCCACATACAGCTTGCTCGAACAGCAATTGATGACCGCTAACCGAATGCTGTCATCTGCAGCGTACCTTACTTTCATGACTCGCAATGGCTGGCAAGTAGAACGAGAACAAATGGTGTGCTTGTTCCGAAGTTCATCCTTTACAGCAAATACATTAACTCCCTAATGTAATTTGCTATTTTATGCATCTGTTGTCCCTTCAATAAATCCACCGCCTAATTTCTGCGCGAACAGCTTCCCAAACGGAAAGCAATGTCCTTAGACATGAAATGTTAGTTTTTTCGAGCAGTCTGTTTAAAAAGACATTATGAAAGTGGATGTTGCGCTTCTGATGTATGTAGCACCGCTGACTAACAATGTGAATGTACTCGGAAATCATTGCAAGAACAGCATGTAGAAACAGGGGGTACGATTACATCGCTAAACGGTAGCCATGTAGTAGATTGTATATTTCTATTTATTTAAGTACGGCAATGTCCCGTATTCAGCAACAGAAAGCTGTATCGGAAGAGGATTTACAAAGCGGGGGGGGGGGGGGGGGGTGATTTCAAGAACAACAAAGATATCATGCAACGCTACTACGTGGAGGAACGTGTTCATGTCAGAAGAACAAAAACACCGAGTAGGTCAAAATTGGTCATGAAAGTTACCGAGGTAAACTATAAAAATCATAAAGAAAAACATTATTAGGACACCGCCAGGAACAACAATGATTGCTACATCATACAGGAAATTCCCACTTGGATTATATTTCGCACACAAATACTGAATACCTGTTCGTATCTAAAGAGGAAAAGCTTACGCAATTACAAACATTGATCATCATCATCATCAGCCTATATTTTATGTCCACTGCAGAACGAAGGCCTCTCCCTGCGATCTCCAATTACCCCTGTCTTGCGCTAGCGTATTCCAACTTGCGCATGCAAATTTCCTAACTTCATCATCCCATCTGGTTTTCTGCTGACCTCGACTGCGCTTCCCTTCTCTTGGTATCCATTCTGTAACCCTAATGGTCCACCGGTTATCCATCTTACGCATTACATGGCCTGCCCAGCTCCATTTCTTCCGCTTAATGTCAACTAGAATATCAGCTATCCCCGTTTGTTCTCTGATCCACACCGCTGTCTTCCTTTCTCTTAACGTTAGTCCTAAGATTTTTCGTTCCATCGCTCTTTGTGCGGTCCTTAACTTGTTCTCGAGCTTCTTTGTTAACCTCCAAGTTTCTGCCCCATATGTTAGCATCGGTAGAATGCAATGATTGTACACTTTTCTTTTCAACGACAGTGGTAAGCTCCCAGTCAGGATTTGGTAATGCCTGCCGTATGCACTCCAACCCAATTTTATTCTTCTGTAAATTTCTTTCTCGTGATCAGGGTCCCCTGTGAGTAATTGACCTAGATAAAGTACTCCTTTACAGACTCTAGAGGCTGGCTGGCGATCCTGAATTCTTGTTCCCTTGCCAGGCTATTGAACATTATCTTTGTATTCTGCATATTCATCTTCAACCCAATTCTTACACTTTCTCGATTAAGGTCCTCAATCATTTATTGTAATTCGTCTCCATTGTTGCTGAATAGGACAATGTCATCTGCAAACCGAAGGTTGCTGAGATATTCGCCGTTGATCCTCACTCCTAAGCCTTCCCAGTCTAACAGCTTGAATACTTCTTCTAAGCATGCAGTGAATAGCATTGGAGAGATTGTGTCTCCTTGCCTGACCCCTTTCTTGATAGGTATCTTTCTACTTTTCTTGTGGAGAACTAAGGTAGCTGTGGAATCCTTGCAGATGTTTGCTAAGATATTCACGTATGCCTCCTGTACTCCTTGATTACGCAATGCCTCTATGACTGCTGGTATCTCAACTGAATCAAATGCCTTTTCATAATTTATAAAAGCCATATAGAGATGTTGATTGTACTCCGCAGATTTCTCGATCCCCTGATTGATGACATGGATATGATCCATCGTAGAATATCCCTTCCTGAAGCCAGCCTGTTCTCTTGGTTGGCTGAAGTCAAGTATTGCCCTGATTCTATTGGAAATTATCTTGGTGAATATTTTATACAATACTGAAAGCAAGCTAATGGGTCTATAATTCTTCAGTTCTTTAACGTCTCCCTTCTTGTGGATTTGTATAATGTTGGCGTTCTTCCAGCTCTCTGGTACACATGAAGTTGTGAGGCATTGCGTATAAAGGGCCGCAAGCTTTTCAAGCATGATATCTCCTCCATCTTTGATTAAATCTACTGTTATTCCATCTTCTCCAGCAGCGTTTCCCCTGGTCATGTCTTTCAAGGCCCTTCTAACTTCAGCGCTATAGTTATAGAAGGAGCCTCTGTATCCGGATCATCACTATTTTGAATGAAAGTAGCTTGGCTGTTTTGGGCACTGTACAGGTCAGTATAGAATTCTTCCGCTGCTTTTACTATGTCATCGAAATTGCTGATGATATTACCATGCTTATCTTTCAGTGCATACATCTTGCCTTGTCCTATGCCAAGCTTTCTTACTGATTTAATGCTGCGTCCATATTTTACGGCTTCCTCAATCTTTCCCACGTTATAATTTCGAATATCCCCTACTTTTTTCTTGTTGATTAGTTTTGACAGTTCAGCGAATTCTATCTGATCTCTTGAGTTGGACATTTTCATCTTCTGTCGTTTCTTTATTAGGTCCTTTGTTTCTTGGGAGAGCTTACCTACTGGTTGCCTTGGTCTGCTACGCTATATTAATATGAATAATGTTTGTAACCAGTAGCTACTGGTTACAAACATTATTCATATTTAAATGGCATAGCAGACCTGTCTGAAAGGAATCTGCTTCACTTAGTTCGGCAATACATTCAGGTAGAGCATTCCTTTATTAAATTGACAATGCAGGCGGCGAGTTTTGATAATTGCTTGTGAGGACGAAAAGGGGCTGTACATTGTGTGTATGGTCAACACGCAATGGGATATGGGCTGCTGGCCAATATGGTTGCGGAAAAAGGATGACATGCTCTCACCGAGGGAATACAAAAGGGATCACCGCGCTAACATTCTACGCATGGTACTAATTTGGAGATCAAGCGATTTTCAGCAGGGTGCCGTTTTGTTGTCTTAAATAGGAAGACTGAATTAATCTGACTCCTTTATTATGAGCTGATTTTAGAACGTTAGTATAAATTACGTGATGAATTACGTGATAGTAGGAATTTCGCCAAATAATTAACGCGCATTCTATGAAGGCCCTAATCAATGAAATATACGCATATAGTGTGTTATCTCTCTTGGCAATGAATAAGCGCCTTTTGAGAAGTCCGAGTTTTTTTATATTTTTATTTGAAAAAATTATGTATGATCACCAAAAGAGAGATCGCTGTTGAATATTATACCTAAATGCTTCGTTGATGACACTGTCTAAGCACAGGTCATTTATATTGTAAGATTCCAGGTTACGATTCAACAGTCGTGAGAACATGACGTGCATTGTTTTACCCACTATAATTTGCATCTGCCATACGTTGCTTCTTATGCTACTGTTGCTATCATATGCTGCTTATATATTTCCGTCGCAGTTATAAAAGCAAACACAGCATATATCTGCACTCATAAACGAAAACATCTTTAGCTTTCACTTACTTCAGCAGCAGCCTTTCAAGAGCAGCCATTCTGCCTATTTTTCTTTCTTTGTCGGCTGGAACTCGCGTCTTATGAAAATTTTGCTTGCGGAAATGTACAGCCCTTAAAAGCGCAAGTACGGCATCTCGCAATAAGCGTATAAGCGTGCAAAGTCACAGTACATCATGTCGATCAAGTTAAAATAGGTTTGTTTTACACTCTACTGCGGCTATACAAAATGTTTTGGAAACTCACGATAAATGGGCTGTGCGACCTAAACAAAGCTGCAACCCATAGTCCAGTAAATATGGTAGTCGAAGCCTGGACGATCATAAGCAGAAGAATAAGCATGGTATATGCCAAAGCTATGCGAATGACTGGCACTGTGACATTCTGTATAAACGTCTATAACGGTGGGCGGAAGGGTGGTGTCTGAAAGGGAAGGAAGACGTAGAATAAAAGCTGGTGTTCGGCTGATCATTTTGAAGCAACTGCAGCAACAGCAGCGATAACAACAACAATATTTGTCTACGCCCGCAACCTCCTGATCACGTCACATCATCACGTTTTCCCATCCACTTTCCGGGGTATTTACGTTAATCTACTAGAACTAACCCTGGGAGTGTTCAAACATTAAGTACAAGTAATTTCCCCTATGCTGACCTCGGTTTCTTTGTTTGTTGGCTTCTTATGATGTGAATAATAAAAATGGGGTTCCTCGATTTTGTGTCTTCTGGATAATCACATAGTGAGCGTCTCGACTCCGGCAGCGTTGATGCCTTCAGGTAGCATGTGTGGGTTTCTTGGCCAGTTGCCTTCACCCGAACAGTTCACGTAGACGTGACACCAGCGGCAGAAAGGATGTAAGGATGTTCGACATCCACCACCAAGGCTTGTGAGTCGTGGCGCTGGCTAACACTCCTACGGTTAGTTCAAGTAGATGAACATAAACAACCCAGAAAGTGAATGGGAAAGAGCACCGAGGTTACTTAACTGTAAAGAGCATCGCACGCGTAATATGAAGACGTCGATTCGTTCCCAACCTGCTGCCAGTTGCTTTTTCGTCCACTTTGATTTCCATTTATTTATCCTTTCTTTTATTCAATTATTAAGCACAAGTAACTTTCCCTATACTGTCCTCTTTTTCTTTGTTTGTTGGCTTCTTATGAGAGGAATAATAAAAATCAAGCCCCTTTGTTTCCCTTCTTCTCGTTCACATACATACATTGTAAAGGCGAAATGCCTTTCGGCGCAGGCGCTCGCGCGACGGCTGCAAGAAAGGAAGGTCTGGAAAGGAGAAGTGAAGGTGTTCGGAGCAACGACCTTTTCTTTGCTTCTGTGATCATGGCAATGCCGCAGTACGGGAAAAATACAGCCTAAGGCGGCTTATTCTTAACGATAGTCCTCGGGAGACCTCACCGTTTTTGCCAGAAAACGTCGTCCACGCTACCGTGAGTACTCGTGCCGCCGTTTTCTCCGTGGACGTCGCTTGTGGCTCCTCGAGAGACTCGGCCGACAGCCTCACAGACATCATGCGAAGCATTTCGCTGCTCTCACAGCGACTGGACAACATTGCCTCGGTAACCTCCTGGTTCTCGCCTGCAGTCTTACCATCACCAGCTGTTTGAGAACCACCGAAGTTCGGAGGGTTCCATGATGACGCCATCCTTTGGGTGGAAACAGCCAACGCGCTCGGCGCTCGCCATGCGTGGCGGGCCGCCAAAATGGCCAGTGGCGGTAAGCCGATGGAACGGTGCTGTCAGTGCATGGTGAGCCCCGCAGGGGCATCTGCCTAAGCAGGCGTTTTGTGTGTTGCGACACCACGAAACCGAGCGCACGGGGGTTCCACTCTCACGCGTGGAGCCGTGCGCGGCTTAGCCGTGTCCGGGGAAAAGGTAATTCTGAGGGTTGAGCCAGTGCTCAGTGTTTGGGCCTTCATAGTTTCTCGGCGAAGGCAAGACACCCCTTTGGAAGCGGCTTCACGTTGACGGCACCTCTGGACTGACACACCCCAGGTAAATCGGCACTTGCCATTGCCTCGGGGCGACGAGGCATTGGCAAGTGCCGATTTATCTGGATAATTTTGGCTCTGGAAAAATTTCTGCATGCCGTCTGAGAGTCCGTCAGAACTCAGCAATCGCTAGTTTCTCTGTGGTGCTTCTTGCGGTGCTGGCCGCGTCTACGTATAAGACATTGGGGTGGTTCTCATACTTTCTCGCGCGCGCCTGCGCTAGGGCTTGTCGCCGTCCGATGAGGAAGTTTGGGAGGTTGTTTCCTATAAATCGGTTAGACATGCATAGTTTCTTGTATTCGTGTTGGGATTTCTGTCAGTGTGCTCGTCTTCCATACGGAATATCCTAGACGTTCAAGACGCAACGTCCGGCTATTGTACGTAGTAATCTTTCCTTCTGGCTTACCAGGTAGGCCTGTATGATTTCCCGTGCGTTGTTGTAACCCCCGGTCTCCTCGAGACGAAAAGTAGCCGTTCCGGGTGGGTGCCTGAGCGCTTGCTTATACGCCTTGCGTATAAGCAAGCGCCTTGCTTATTATACGCAAGGCGCCTTGCCTGGTTACGGAAATTAAAATATGTTGCCGAGTACGCAATGCGGCTTACAATCAAAGCCGGCACTAGTCGAATAAGGTCCCGTTTCTTGAGTCCCTTCTACCTGCTTGTAATTCGTTGCATCATGCGCAAGATCTGCGTGGTCATGCGTTGTAGCTCCTCTATGGCGTATCCTCCGCCCCCGTTTTTTGTATGTATAGGCCCAGGATACGAAGTCTGTCATGCTTAGTGATTTCTCTAGGACCTTTCTCTCTCTCTCTCTCTACTCGCAGGTGGATGGTTGGAGCCGGGGCTGTTGATCATTCTCGTGGGCGCTTCTCGATTAGGAGGAGCTCCGACTTCCCCGGCGTGCATTGCAGTGTGCATGGCTCCACGTATTTTGCTATGACGTCTACTGACTCGTGTAATTCATCTTGCTGTTCGCCTATGGACCGTCCGATCGTCCATATCATGATATTGTCTGCATACAAGCCTTGTCTAATCCGCAGTATTTTCTCGAGTCGGGCTGGGAGTTACGTCATGGCCACATTGAAATGTGTCGGCGAGAGCACTACTCCTTGTGGCGTTCCTCTGTTATGAATGTCCTACTCACTGGGACCTCACATTTCCCAGCCCTATTGTGGCTGTGCGACCTGTGAGAAAATCTCTCACGTAGTTATAAGTTCGTTGGGCGCAATTCGTGTACTGAGATTGGCTACTATGGCTTCGTGCCCCGCGATATCAAAGGCCCCCTTTAGGTCTAGTGCGAGAATTGCTTTTGGGCAGCATGGCGTTGCTGCGTTCAGAACTTCATCTATGAGCTGCAGAAGCACGTCTTGCTTTGACATGTTCGGCCAAAAACGAAACATTGAGTTCGGCATCAGTTGACGTTCTTCGAGGTGCGTCTGTAGCCTATATAAGATCACGCGTTCCATCAGTTTACCCAGGAAAAACGTTAGCGGAATGGGTCTCACCCCCGTATTCACAAACGCACCTCGACTCGACCCTCCATTTGAAATGCTCCTTGAGGGCGGCTTTTCCTTTCACAAATAGCCCTCCACTCGAAACGCGCCTTGAGCGAAGGAAAGCTCGAGCGTTTTACTCGAGAATCTCAAGGTGGCCTCGCAGCTACCTTGAATCGCTCCTTGAGTGCAGTTAGTGCGCAAACATGGTTGGTTTGTGATCTGTTATTCGCCTCGTCGGCTTTTTTGGATGGATGCCAGTTGCTTCCGCAGCTTTGCTTTTGTTAAAGATGCTGCGCAATTTCAAGGCAATCGTTCTATGGACCGGTGCAATCCTCTGGAGCGCTTCGGCAACGGAGTAATTCTACTGCGGCACCGAGACAGATTGACCGTCCTGTCAAGACGACTGCCAGCTAGCGCAGTGACCTGTCGTCTTATTGCGTGCATCAGCCAGTTGATGACATGCATACGTGTATTCTTCGTGCAAGTGCTCCGAAACTACTATCAGCGCCAGTGCATTGACGTGTTTCTCGCGGGTGATCATACAAAGCAGCATCAGTTGAAGCGGCGCACTTCGAACTTATAAAAAGAAAATGACTGCTAAGATTCCTGTCATTAGTGTGTGTATTGCCTGTGTGCTCGATTGCTGGATGCGGATCTGGCTGCGCTAGCGCCGGCAGTCGTCCCACCTGAGCGGTTTGTACTCGGATGCATCACTTACTACGCCATGCATTCCAAGAACGGCGAAGCGCACCGCAGCAAGGCGAGCTTCTCTATGAACGACCCCAGATGCGTTCACTTTTTTTCTCTATAAGTTCATGCAGTTTGTTGCTCTTGGGAAAACAAAAAGTTTTCTGTAATTTTGCGTGGGACGTGTGCAGTAGCTGCTATTTACAGTCGTTAGCAATATTTACGTGAGCCTTGCTTCAAAATATTCAGTTTAATTAGATTATCATGCTTATGAACATCCAAGCCTAACTAGGAAGTGAGCAACCACGAGCTGGTTTTCATAATTATACCTGCATGTATACAGGGCGAATGTAATGTTTTATTTCAATACAAAACATTGAATAAAAATACAAGTGAGGATAGTTTTTGTACATCACGTTATTTTTAATGTGATAAAAAAAGCTGTAGCAGTTGACCCACTTCCTAATACAGAAAACGCTAGCAAGTGGTAGCAGATATATGTCACATATCTTTGTTGCGCACATTCCACCTATTATAGTGAGTGCGTCATGAAAGTGTTAGATTGCTGTATGTCGGTCTGGCTGCGAAAACGCCAGACCAGCGTAAAACTGTATCTTTGCAAATATGAATGAAAACAGTCCGAGCTCATCAACGTAAAAAAAATCGGCTTCCAGAACACAATTAAAATCTTTAACGAGTGTATTTACTACGAAAAGCAAAATGAAGAAAAGGGTTACAGTACCTAAGCTAGTTTTATGTGCGTTAACATCATTGTATGTTTATAACCAACCCCTTCTCTTATGCAGGAACCAGGCTTCCCACACAACCACGCAGAGCAACTGCATTTCCAAGTGTGCTGCGTTTGCATTGGTGTGCAAGTGAAGATGAGCTCCAGTTAATGTGTCCTGCTGCACTGTAGTCGTTGTCTCACTATGCTGGCTAGAACCTCTATCTCCTTTCTGACATCCTACCAGCTCAAACATCACCACTAAAGGCACTTTGCATAAATCTGCCTTCATAGGCACCTTGCAGCTTCAGTCTGTATTTTTCATCCAGGTTTCTTTTCTTAAGCCATATTTAATACAACAGTTTGTGCCTCTGAATTGTTTCTGGTCAATCCACGTGCCAATCTTAGAAACAATAAATTAAAATTATCCTCGTCTTTTTGTGTTCTGATAGGATTTCAAAAAGTGCGTGGACTCTGATCCTACAAACATAAGCAGTAGTTCTACTGACAGTGCTATTCTAGAATAAAGCACCATCCGTCTTCTAGACAGTAGACTATCGGGTTTGGGCACCCGGCGGTATGCAGTGGTAAATCCTTACAGAATATACTCTGTTTCAGCTCCAGTTATAGCTTCAGCTTAAGATGAATTATGAAGGCCGGAACAATGAATTTCTTCCATTCGATGCGGATGACAGTTGGCTTCCATGGGGCTTGCAGAAGTTTAGTAATTGACCGAGGAACAAAGCGTGTCTTGCGGGATCCCACAGCAGGCCAAATGATGATGCAGACTGTCCCAATGGCGATGCTGAAAAATACAGTATAGAGCGCATTACTACCATTAGTTCAGAAAAGCTGAGACCAACCATTAAAATTATGGTATACGTATTTCTTGATGTACACTTGCTCATGCAATAGTAGCTTCAGCATTCCACTAAATACTAAAGTGCTGCATTACAAATTGTGGGCAGTAAAAAAGATCGTCTCAACCGTAACACATTATGGGCAGCTGATTACTTCGCACATCATAATCATGACTATTCTCTTTAAAACAATAATATATGACTGTTGAAGAGGAATGAGATATGAGTTTGATTTCATTATGGCATTGCTGTTTCATGTTTGCGGTTCTAAACAACACGGCCTGCATTTCACCATTTTGTCAATGTGGCCAGACACATATATATAACATGAATATTATTAAAGATAAGCATGAAAATTAAGCACAGATTAATTACCGGGCAGATCAGCCAAGTACCTCCGCAGCACCTAGGCTTTTTCAGGGAAGCGAGATGTTGCAATTACAACAGTTGGGAACCGTATCTATCGATGTTTTCACGTCAATTACATGCCTTACCGTGCAACACAGACGTTGATTTTTCGCCATCAGCTGGTCTTTCCATGGCCAACCATCCTGCAGCAGAATGCCAAAAATGATATGTACATAGGGCGTTCGCACGCTAAGTTCAGTGCACCTAAGCAACTGAAATGTAAAGACATAGCACAACTTAAAAAAAAATGTGGCCGTTGCGTGAACTTGAAAGCACAGTTTACGGAACGTGCAGGAGATGCTACGGCGTAGAACATTGAAAAGGGTAAGGCGAAAAAAAAACACTAATGCTGGTAATAAACTACTGACAAGTGAATTTTCGTAAGAAAGAAAGATTGCGTAGCGTATATGTGAAATGAAGCAGCACTGGAAATGCAGGCACCAGTGCTGGTTCATTGACGATTTGTGCTACTATTTTAACAAGCAGACTAACCAACGCGGCTTCTGGAACAAAGAACAGGACTCAAAAACCTTTGTTTCCTTATAACTGCTGGAGCTACGCACTGAAAAATATGCATTCTGCCACATGTACACTACAACTGCTTCTTCTCTACTGAAATATTTCTTAAGCTATACTGGAATGATCATCGGACACAGACGTGGAGCGGTACCTTGTGCATTTATGTTTAAACAGGTGAACCAGTAACAGATTGTTGCGCCGAATCTCCCACAAGCTCCAATTCATAAAAAAAAAAAACGTCTCGCGCAATCTTTTGCTGCCTCCAATAATATGCCTCGGTGCTAATGCCCGCAGCATGAGCAACTGGAGCCAGTCATGCTTGGAGACATCGGACACGCTTTATGATCCGCGGTGGCAACTACACGAAAACCGCAATAGCGTAATGTGTTTCCATGCATAAACTGCTCACTCACCCTCATTTTCTGTCCTGTTGTTGTTTTCAGAAAGCTTTCAGCAGCACTCGATCTTGAAGTTAAAAAAAGCGGCCCATCGGCCGTTCCATGCGTTGCCTCCTTCGAAGTCATTCCGGCTCGGTCACAATACACACACGGACAATATCACCCATAATAACCACGTTTAACAACTGCAACGTGAACCACAAATTAAGCACAAGGAAACAATGAGCGGCACACAAATGCGGGCGCAAATTTTCTTGTTTCTCAGCCATGCGCCATGCTCAGCTGCTGGGGTGCGATCGTTGCCAGACTTCAAACACACCTCCCGCTTGAGCTATTGGTCGAACGCTCACAGTAGAAGCGCCGGCGAGCTAAAATTGTGCAGTGCGCAATGGTGTCGTTTGATAACGAAGCTAAATTAACGAAAACACATATGTGTCTTAAATAATTCGGCTTTTGCGAGGTACATTTAAGAATAGCCTCGATATCAGACGCTTTTCTCGGTCGGTGCACTTTACTCGAGTGAAGGGCGCATTTTCAAGGCGTTCCTTGGCGGAGGAAACATGAAGTAGTGTTCATGAAACGCAACGGCGCCTTGAGTGAAGGAACGCTCCTCGCCTTGACTTGGGTGAGTTGAGGAGAAGCGTTCAGTGAAGGCGTGTTTAAGAATACGGGGGTTAGGTTATCCATGCAGGGCGTTATTCCCGGCTTTGGTATCAGCGTAATCTCCGCATGCTTGAATTCCGGGGGTAAGGCCCTCCTTGGAGTATTTGGCCACGGATTCCTGCAGTTCTCTAACCCAGCCCTCCAGATCGCTTGTCACTTGGACTTCTTGCGTTTTATTGCGATAGCAATTATATGGACACTCAAAAGCAGATTTCTGCCGTCGGCGTCGCCGTCGCCGTCGCCGTGAGGTTCCGTATGACGTCATTTGGAGAAGAAATCGTCGCCGCGCGCCGAACGCTGTATGTGCGAGTGAAAGGGCGCGAGGGGCGCGTCTTTCACGGGAAGTGAGCGCACGGCGGAGAACAAACGCGCGTTCTGCGCCGTGCTCGCTTAAGGGCTGCCGAAGTAGGCGTCTCTTTTCTCCTTTACAATCACCATCTATGTAGAGCAAACGTGCCTTCTTACGACGCGCGAGAGGCCGTGGGGGAGGGGGGGAGGGGGAGGGAAGGGAGGCGACGTTTAGCTGCGGCACCAAGTGCCTATTTATATCAGAGGCTCCGGCAACAGTCACCAACGCCGCACGTATTTTGAGCGAACGCGGGCAAAACGCCGATGGCGTCGACAACAATTCTCTGTGTTGCCGATGCTGCTGCATGTCCAAGTTTATACGGCTGATAAAGCTAATATCATTACTCCGTATAGCTCTCTACAAGTTTGCTATCGCAATTGATGCTTCGCCTTTCAGGTGAAACTGCGACAACTTTCTCTTTCGCTGCGGAACATTGCCCAGTCCTTGATTTTGGTGGAGCGTATCTTTCTTCTTAGGAAATTTTCCACGTGTACGGCAATGTCGAGCATGAAGTGGTCACTTTCTAATGTCTCGTTAGTGGTTTCTCAGAAGTGCGCGCCCTAGATGCGGAAACACATCGATGGCTTCGATATAAAGAATCCGCGCTCCGCGAACGAGAAGCTCTGGAACGGCGTCAACGTAGAAAAGCAGCCATCCTGAACGGTGGAGCCACTGCTCGCTTCAAACGAGAATCTCTCGATCGAGACTTTGGTCACAGTTGCAAGGTCCTCGACAAGCTCTGGTTCGAGCACAGCATTATGTAACTCAAGGCTATTGAAGTTTGGCTCGCATGGTGTAACACTCGGTATAACTAACAGAGCTTTGATGTTCGACCATTTTCACGGAGTGGGAGGGGCGGTGATATTTTTTTCTCACTTTGAATCATAGCTGTCTTCTCACTTCTGAATACCTGATCCTCCAGCAGCTAAGGGAAATATTGTGTGAGACAAGCAACCGTCGTTATACCCAAGGAGGATACATAGAATCTGCTGGAGTGGAGGGGGCGCTCTTCGAGTGAAGCCGGCCATCGCCATCTTGCCATTGGCAAAAGCACGCGCCAACTAGCTACACGCGCCGTCGCACGCTGCTGCATTCGCGCGTTGTTACTTCACTGTGTGGGCGTGTAAACACCTATGGTTTGACAAATGGTTGCCTCTTGCGTCGCTTACGGATGTGCCAACAGGCCGAAGGTTGTGGCCTCACATTCTACCTGTAAGTACACGAAAACGTCTTCGACTGAGCCATTCCGCGCGCGCTACTGAGAGTTGCTAACTGACGCGATGTGAACGTGCAAAAATATACTATCCCCAATTTTTTTACAGGTTTCCTAAAGATCCCGAAGTGCGGAGTCTGGGGGAGTGGGCCGTTGGCCGTGAAAAGAGGAATGCGAAAGATGGAGATCGCCTATGCTCCGTGCACTTCGCGCTAGAGTGCTTTGACCGCACCGGGCAAACGACCAGATTGCGGGCGGCAAGTGTGCCTTCCGTGTTTCCCCCGTTTCCACAGCATCTACAGAAGCCCGTGAGTACTAATACAAAGTATAACACCATGATACGCACGCTTATCTTTCTCGCGCGAGATTTGTTATGCTGCAGCGAGCTGCAGAAGCTGAAAATAGACAAATTCACTTGTCGGACATTTGAAAGGAAATGTCGTTGTTGTCTTCAGTGTTTTATATCTTTCTCGCGTGTGCTCGTGAACGTGGACAGCGAGTGCCGTTTTTCTGCATCGTAAACTGTTGAATGGAAGTTATCGCGATTGCGTAACAGTCGAGTGAAAGTTAAGACGCAGTTGATGCTCTGCCTGCCAGTAGATAGGAAATATATGTGTCCTGTCCCCACTGCTCACGTGCGACAGCTCTGAGCCTGTAATTTGCTTCGTAAAGCAAGAACTTTAGGTATTCAGAAGTGCCAGCGCTAAGTTTGTCTTAGCAAATCATGGACATTTGGTTAATTACGTCTTTCTCTTCTAACTTGAAACTCAACAAAAAAAATTAACTCAATAAAAATATATAAAGCATGAAGACATGACATCCTATAATTGTGCACCCTTCCGCGAAGTGCCTGAGGTTGAAGAACCACCTGCGTCTTCGCCAACCAAACAGTGGTACAAGGACAAAGTCACTGCCACTGAAGAAGAGATAACACACTTGAAGAAAATCAAGACTCTGCAGCAAACGAAGCGAAGGCTTTCGAAGAGAAACGAGACTGCACAAGAAATCATCAAAGAAGTCAGGGAACGAAAACTCCTCTCAGAAGAAGGCTCGATTGTGTTTACATCTGCGTTTTCAAGTGACATTCAGCAGCTTCTCTGCAGGGCTAGCAACGAACAGAAAGGAAAGTACCCACCAGAACTGCGTGCGTTCGCATTGACATTACATTTTTATTCTCTAGCCGCTTATGAGTATGTTCGGTCTAAATTCAATAGTGCCCTTCCGTCACAGCGCACACTTCGGGATTGGTATCGATCAATCGACGGAGCTCCTGCCTTCACGGCTGAAGCATTTTCTGTCCTCAAACAGTTTGCACAATCACGGAGTGAACCACTCTACTGCTCTTTGGTCGTGGATGACATGGCCATAAGAAAACACGTAGAACATTTTTGGCGAGAAAGTAATCGGTTATGTTGACATTGGGACGGGGCTAGATGATGACAGCCTCCCGGAAGCCAAAAATGCGTGTGTGTTCACGGTTGTTGGTGTAAACATCATACTCAAAATGCCAGTTGCATACTTCTTAACTGACTCACCCACTGGCGCAGAGAGGGCAGAGCTGACCAAACAATGTATTGAGAAACTTGCGTCAGTGCGAGTTGAAGTTGTCTCTCTTACGTTTGATGGTGCCTCGTCAAACTTTACAATGGCTAGATGTTTAGGTGCTCAGCTTCAACCGAACTCTCATTTTATTACAAGCTTTGCCAGCCCAGCTGATAACGCTAAACATGTTCACATTATTTTAGATGCCTGCCATATGATTAAGCTTATGCGCAATTTGTTGGCAACAGTGAGCCATCTCGGTGACATTGAAGGAAAGCATGTCAAATGGGCTTACGTAGTGGCATTGGAGGCACTTCAACGTGAAGAAGGGTTGCGGCTTGGCAACAAGCTAGCGAAGGTCTACGTTCAGTGGGAAAAGTAAAAAATGAAGGTGCGATATGCTGTACAAGCACTAAGTGCCTCAGTTTCTGATGCTTTGTACTTCTGCGAACAAGAGCTCAAGCTGCCACACTTCAAGGGTGCCAGCGTAACATCAAAGTTCATTAGAACTTTCGAGCGCTTGTTTGACATCCTAAACTCCAGGAACCCGCTGGCAAGGTCCTACAAAGCGCCCCTTCGGAAGCAGAACAAAGCATGCTGGAAGCCGTTTTTTTCTGAGACTGTAGCGTACATAAACAGGCTGAGAGATCCAGTACACTCTAAAAAAAAAAAAGGAGTGACCCTTGCTCCTTTAAAGGAGGAACGGCTATGTCCCCTATGTTCGTCTTTAAATGGAGGAACTTTCCTCCCTCATGGCTGGGAGCAACTGTTACTCCCTTTCCAAAACCAACATGGCCGACTCCAGGCAAATGAAGCCAGCAACACGACTATAGGCTGCTAGGGGCGCCAATACAAGGCTTCGAGATTCGCACGCACTGAGCAATGGTCTCGGAGGCTACATGCAATAAAAGATAAAAAAAAATTGTATGTACAAAAAGATTTTTCCCACGCGCGAAACCTGTGTGAACGTATTATTATAATATTATGACACACATTTCTAATATAACACTCTATTAAATCTCAGACATTATAATATACACTTAATTAATAACACCTAATTAATAGAGCTTACACTGGTCATTCACCTAGAGCAGTATTCAAATGTACACATACGCATTCAATTCATAGAGCACTTGACAATCAACAACACACGCACATAGTCACACTGTCCGCTTTATATAATAGACATGGTTACATTAACAAGCATACATCGACATTTTACACACACGTAATCAAACAGATTCATTGACACAACAATTCATAGAGCACTGACAGAATCAACTCGCACACATTCGCATATAACGACACGGTTCACCTTTCTTTTTTTTTACATGCTTTGTGTACCTGCGTACGATCTTATATAGTCACGAAATGCGACCCCCCAATTGTGCCGGAATGCAAATCAGTTTTCTGCCAAGTTAAACAATTGCTGGTAAGACAAAGCTAAACGTATTAGGTGGTATTACAGGTGCACGCAATGCACACAGACCTTTTAATATAAAGATGCAGAATTTTGAACGGTTTAATTACAGGGTTTTAACGTAGTCCCGCGGCTACGGCGTTGCGACGCTAGCCACCCTACCGCTGGGCTCGAGGACGTGACCGCCGCTTTTAGGCAGAAAGTAAAAACGCTCGTACAGTGCATTGAATGCACGTTTAAAGACCTCGAAAATGCATTACAGAATTAACCGTTTTGTCTCGCAACATAGTTGGGCGCAACACGGCTAGTTAATCATGTATCACGGAGGCCACCACAGCCTCACTAGTGTGCAGGTGGCGCCGTTGTCATCCCTCCGTCTACAACGTGCTTGTTGGATGTGCGAGCGTTTGATCGTGTGTTTTTGTGTTTGCGGTAATGAAATGTGACGTAGTTAGCTTCAATAATAGTGCGAGAAGATAGCTTGTGTCTTGCTGCAAACTCGCCTTATGCGTGGCGCGCCAGGCAAATGTGGACCAACGATTTTCGTGCCGGGTAGTGCGTTGCCTTTGTGTCATGGTTGCGGAAAGTTGGGTGCATGGCGCAAAGAAAACATGCGAATTATTAGCGTGCCTGAGCTCGTCCACTACGCAGCGGCATGTATGCTGCGACAGCGTCTCCTTTATTTTTAGAAAAATAGAGGAGGCGCTGGCTGGGACTAACATCGTCGATGCAGCACCGGCAACTTGGAGAGCGCTTTTAGACCGCGTCGTACCGTTTGAAAGGTAAGTAATCGTGCTTGCTAACTACACGCGTATTGTGCGTGCTCCCCATGTGTGCACAGAATGCTTGAACGTAGGAAATGGTACTCCCACGACAACAGTAATACCTGTGCTGATGCTTGCTGAGCGCCGGTTGGCAGAATTCAGTTATGCGAGTTTATTGCCTCAATGCGAAATTGAAAATCTTGATAAGCGTCTTCTTCCGATGAGAAATATTACGTTCGGAAATAATCATGATCATCATGTGCACCTGTGCTTTTCTGCTGAAGTTGCATAATAGCGACCCATGTGTTTCACCGATTCTTACTGCAATCCCGTTTCCTCGCTTATAAATGCTTCGACGTCGTAAATAATCTGCTTATGAGGTTTTCGGTTTACGAGCAGCTTATGAGAAAAAAATCACAGCTTGCTACTAGTACAGCTTACTTTTTAAGACAAGGTTTGTTGACATAACTTATACGCAACTAAACATGACAGGAAAGTTGCTTATGAAAGAAAAAAGAAATGAATTGTTGTGTAAAGAAACATTTGTTTGTAATGTGCTGCTCCTGCGTGTGTTGAAAATTTTACTGGGATGAAGGGGCCCTATTATCATGTGCACTGTTGCCACCCTGCACTAGTGCAAACATTGTTTTCATGACTATTTTTAGGTGCTCCTCGCATGTGTTCACCATGTGACAGCTTTAATGGGCTACTGCTATAAGTTAACACAACTTATTTTATAGTGGTGAGGCTGTGACCACATAACGGAGGGGACTCCTTGGCTATGGCTGCCGTGGTGCAACGTGTAATCTGGATGGTCGAGTCAGGTATGTATGAAGTGTACGTGTTCCAAATAGGATCTCGGTATCATTCGTCGATAAGTTAGTCGACATATTACTCAACTCAGCTTACTAAATTGACTAAATATTTATGCAACTAGCTGCTTATTTGTGTTCATAGCTGTTTTGCGCACATTATCATGTTCTATAAGAAAACTAGACCCAACATGTTGTGATGAGTATTTTTTCTTTCAACAATCACTTGGCTGCGATTAACATTACATTTTTGCTAAGTACACGGTGTGTTCATTACTTTTTATTTTGGTTTCATTGTTCTGAAACTGTTTTTCATGCTGTAGCTTTTATTTCCGATTTTCATCTGTTTAGCTACACGCTCGTGCAGTATCTGCGTATGTAAGAATTCAAAGTGTAGTGGGCCAAATTTGTCACAGGTCTAAGCACACGGCGTGCTTAGCATTGTTTAACATTTACAATTATTTGTCTTGTTCCCAGAATAAATGCCACTGGCAAATGTACATTCGACGAGCTTGGAACTTCTTGAAATGATACATGAAGGCCAGTATTCACTGTGCGTAGCTACTACACCAGTGAGGTGTTTTCTAGTAAGCTTGCTATTTTATTTTATATTCATGGCAAGCTATTCCGATGCATGCAAGTAGGCATTGTAGCAGTTGCGAGTCTGTCCAGTTACATTGTTTTTCACTTTACGTCAATACAGCATAGACCGCAGAGTTAGCTGGTAAATAGTTCAGTGTATTGATACTGTCTCATTAAAGAAACACACTACTTCGCACATAGTGCTTAAATGTCTGCTTGCTCTTATGGCATTTGCTGGTTATTGCAGTGTTGCTCATCAAATGCATTTGATTTCAACATGACCACACAGAACATTCTGATTGACACTAGTGTAATTTTAATAGTGATAATCAACCAGCCAAGGCTTAATTCTACAGCTCTCAAGAATTATTTCTAATACTTTGGGTTCCTTTCCATGTGTTCTGTTTCATCCTGTGTTTCATCAGCACAGTGGGCAGTCCTTTAAAATTATTCATTCTACTTGGCGCTGTTCAGGTAGAAAATGTTAACCAGCAAGTCCAAATTATAATGCTATCGGTAAGACTTCTATTACTGGGTGGATGAATACAAAGTGCTATATGTAATTGTAAAAGTATTTTTGACAAAAATACCGGTGTCTAGAACAAGCACCATATGCACTGCAACTCTTATAGTGTTAAGTTGGGTAGGCAAGTATCTATGCCAAGTATACTTGCACATATACTTTCTACATATTAGCTAGTATTTTAGCTACATGAAAGAGCGTATGTTGTGACTGCTGAAGTCAAATTTATGATTGATGTGCCTGCCTGTTTTTGTTGTGCACTTACTGCTGTGGTGTCTTAGCATTGTAGCCATGTGACAACTGAAGTATTGCAACAATGTGTAAGCTAGCTTGCACCTACTATTGCTACAGTATTCCAACAGATACCTATCACCATATTTGTGCATTTTCTGAGAACCAGCTGTGTTGGCTATGTGCAATTTGTAGTATCCTTATGAGATTGCCGGTCAGTTCACGTAACTTTTGATGACATAATTTACAGAGAGGGAAGGGAAACAGTACAACATGAATGCTGTTAAAAAGGGACTTTTTATTTTGATGGAAGGATTCAAAATAACAATAAAACTGGATGTGTGCTTATATCTTGCGCAAGTCCTATCAGAGGGAAGGCGGAAGTTGTAATACAAAGGCATAAAATCACGATAAACAGTATTTGCATTAAAAAAGGTGGATAAGCACAGACTAATTTCGTTCCCTTGTCATCAAGAAAGGGTGCTTTTTCATGCATTGATAACGGGGCTGGCTCACATGTCTCGTTTGTGTGGTATGCCTCACTGATTTCTCTTGGCACTCTTTCCCCGTTTGTGAAAACCGATGAACAATCTTAATCCGACCTCAAGCCCTATCATGACAATGCACGGCCATGTCGAGCGAGCATACTGGCCTTTCGAGTGAAATGTGATGATTAACGTGTTCTCCTGGATGCATGTTGAGGCACCAGCCGGCCAGTCTGCCCCATGTACATTCGACCAAATATACAGATGATCAAAGGAATAGACCACACTAGCACTGACGGACACAAGACAAATTTGGTGGTATCTCTAACTAAGCAAGCCTCGCTTGCCTGGGTGCCTTTCTCACTTCACCTGTGGGCTGCTATGCACAACAGTCCACAAGTGAATTGAGAAAGGGGAGCAGGCAAGCGAGGTTTGCTTGGTTAAGGATACCACCAAATTTGTCTAGTGTGCGTGGCAGTGTGCTGTATTCCTTTCACAGGTGGTCAAATGTATACAGGACAGACTGGCTGTTATCTAAATACGTGCCAAATAAATCATCACATTTCACTCGAAAGGCCAGTATGCTCGCTCAACATGGCCGTGCATTGTCATGATAGGGCTTCAGGTCGGATTAAGATTGTTCATCTGTTTTCACAAACGGGGAAAGAGTGCCAAGAGAAATCAGTGAGCCATGCCACATAAATGATACGTGTAAGCCAGCCCCGTTATCAATGCATGAAAAAGCAACCTTTCTTGATGACAAGCGAACAAAATTAGTCTGTGCTTATCCACCTTTTTTAATGCAAATACTGTTTATCGTGATTTTATGCCTTTGTATTACAACTTCTGCCTTGCCTCTGATAGGACTTGCGCAAGATATAAGCACACATCCAGTTTTATTGTTATTTTGAATCCTTCCATCAAAATAAAAAGTCCCTTTTTAACAGCATTCATGTTGTACTGTTTCCCTTCCCTCTCTGTAAATTATGTCATCAAAAGTTACGTGAACTGACCGGCAATCTCATAAGGATACTACAAATTGCACATAGCCAACACAGCTGGTTCTCAGAAAATGCACAAATATGGTGATAGGTATCTGTTGGCATACTGTAGCAATAGTAGGTGCAAGCTAGCTTACACATTGTTGCAATACTTCAGTTGTCACATGGCTACAATGCTTAAGACACCACAGCAGTAAGTGCACAACAAAAACAGGCAGGCACATCAATCATAAATTTGACTTCAGCAGTCACAACATACGCTCTTTCATGTAGCTAAAATACTAGCTAATATGTAGAAAGTATATGTGCAAGTATACTTAGCATAGATACTTGCCTACCCAACTTAACACTATAAGAGTTGCAGTGCATATGGTGCTTGTTCTAGACACCGGTATTTTTGTCAAAAATACTTTTACAATTACATATAGCACTTTGTAATCATCCACCCAGTAATAGAAGTCTTACCGATAGCATTATAATTTGGACTTGCTGGTTAACATTTTCTACCTGAACAGCGCCAAGTAGAATGAATAATTTTAAAGGACTGCCCACTGTGCTGATGAAACACAGGATGAAACAGAACACATGGAAAGGAACCCAAAGTATTAGAAATAATTCTTGAGAGCTGTAGAATTAAGCCTTGGCTGGTTGATTATCACTATTAAAATTACACTAGTGTCAATCAGAATGTTCTGTGTGGTCATGTTGAAATCAAATGCATTTGATGAGCAACACTGCAATAACCAGCAAATGCCATAAGAGCAAGCAGACATTTAAGCACTATGTGCGAAGTAGTGTGTTTCTTTAATGAGACAGTATCAATACACTGAACTATTTACCAGCTAACTCTGCGGTCTATGCTGTATTGACGTAAAGTGAAAAACAATGTAACTGGACAGACTCGCAACTGCTACAATGCCTACTTGCATGCATCGGAATAGCTTGCCATGAATATAAAATAAAATAGCAAGCTTACTAGAAAACACCTCACTGGTGTAGTAGCTACGCACAGTGAATACTGGCCTTCATGTATCATTTCAAGAAGTTCCAAGCTCGTCGAATGTACATTTGCCAGTGGCATTTATTCTGGGAACAAGACAAATAATTGTAAATGTTAAACAATGCTAAGCACGCCGTGTGCTTAGACCTGTGACAAATTTGGCCCACTACACTTTGAATTCTTACATACGCAGATACTGCACGAGCGTGTAGCATAAACAGATGAAAATCGGAAATAAAAGCTACAGCATGAAAAACAGTTTCAGAACAATGAAACCAAAATAAAAAGTAATGAACACACTGTGTACTTAGCAAAAATGAAATGTTAATAGCAGCCAAGCGATTGTTGAAAAAAAAATACTCATCACAACATGTTGGGTCTAGTTTTCTTATAGAACGTGATAATGTGTGCAAAACAGCTATGAACACAAATAAGCAGCAAGTTGCATAAATATTTAGTCAATTTAGTAAGCTGTGTTGAGTAATACGTCGACTAACTTATCAACGAATGATACTGAGATCCTACTATTTGGAACACATACACTTCATATATACCTGACTCGACCATCCAGATTACACGTTGCACCATGGCGGCCATAGCCAAGGAGTCCCCTCTGTTATGTGTTGACTTATAGCAGTAGCCCATTAAAGCTGTCACATGGTGAATACATGCGAGGAGCACCTAAAAATAGTCACGAAAACAATGTTTGCGCTAGTGCAGGGTGGCAACAGTGCACATGATAATAGGGCCCCTTCATCTCAGTAAAATTTTCAACACACGCAGGAGCAGCACATCACAAACAAATGTTTCTTTACATAACAATTCATTTCTTTTTTCTTTCATAAGCAACTTTCCCGTCATGTTTACTTGCGTATAAGTTATGTCAATACGCCTTGTCTTAAAAAGTAAGCTGTACTAGTAGCAAGCTGTGATTTTTTTCTCATAAACTGCTCGTAAACCGAAAACCTCATAAGCAGAGATTATTTACGACGTCGAAGCATTTATAAGCGAGGAAACGGGATTGCAGTAAGAATCGGTGAAAGAGCACATGGGTCGCTATTATGCAACTTCAGCAGAAAAGGGGGAGCTCACGCACAGGCGCACATGATCACGATTATTTCCGAACGTAATATTTCTCATCGGAAGAAGACGCTTATCAAGATTTTCAATGTTGCATTGAGGCAACAAACTTGCATAACTAAATTCTGCCAACCGGCACTCAGCAAGCATCAGCACAGGTATTACTGTTGTCGTGGGAGTACCATTTCCTACGCTCACGCACTCTGTGCACACACGAGGAGCACGCACAATGCGAGTGTAGTTAGCAAGCACGATTACTTACCTTTCGAATGGTACGACCCAGTTGAAAAGCGCTCTCCTAGTTGCCGGTGCTGCGTCGACGATGTCACTCCCAGCCAGCGCCTCCTCTATTTTTCTAAAAATAAAGGAGGCACTGTCCCAGCATACATGCGTATAGATGTTGAGACAATAAGAACCATTGAACAATCTATATCGTACATTATAGTTTAGCATAGAAAGAAATTCTATAATGTATTTTCGAGGTTCTTAAACGTGCATCCAATGCACTATACAAGCGTTTTTACTTTCCGCTTAAATGCGGCCGTCACGTCCTCAGTGCCTGAAGGCGAGAAGCGAAATATCACTGAAGTGGAACGTTTCAGAAGACGTCCTCAGTTGTTAGCCGTATTTCTGCGTATTATGTGGAATAGAGAATTGCGCGGCATCATTTCGCCGTTACTTCGCCTACAAGAAGCACGTGTATCGCTTTCACACAAAGGCCGCTGGCATTAGCGCCGATGAGCATACACCTGACTTTGGCTGTGGTGAAGCAACTGGAGAAAATGCATCGTTACTGATGCCTCAACTTCATCAGATACAAACAGTGATGACACTGCTTCGAACTTTGACTTCATTGCGACAATCAGGGAAGCAGATAGCTATGTTCTACATCAGAATCATGGAAAAGTTGCAGCTACCGTTGAGTACCACAGATGAAATTTTCACCCTTGTGAAAGCCCTCATTCATGATGTCATAGAAGGGATGTTCAAAAAAACTGCAAAGCTCCTAGAGGAAAAAATGTGGCACCGTGCACAATAGAAAACCTGGCACGCCAACTGAATGCTGCGGATATTGTTGTCAATATATTTTCCGACTTGACAAGTACTCACATGAGAAAAAAAATACATTTCGGAGCACTTTATTTACACTGAAGCTACTCAGATGCCATTGCAGACTGGCAGTTACAAAGACTTTACATGTTATATTTCTATCTCTAAACTGTTAACAAATTTCCTGAAATGCGAGGACTTGCTAGAATGCATTTCACAGTCCGTGTCAAAATCGCAAGATGTGCTCTATGACTTTGCTGATGGCAATGCATTCAGTCAGTACCGTCAGCTTGCACAGGATGCCAGTCATGGCACTATATTTCTGCTTTTGTACACTGATGAGCTGGAGCTTGTAAACCCTCTTGGTGGTGCTGCTGGACGGCACAAAATTTTACCAGTTAACTTTTCTATTTTGAATCTGCATCCTCGGCATCGGTCAAAACTCAGTGCCATTCACTTGCTTCTAGTTGTGGAGTACCGTGTCATGCTACGACATGGCCTGGCCTAAGTGCTACTGCACTCGTGCAGGACCTAAATTTAATATAAAAGAATGGGGGGGGGGCACTGGCAGTCTGCACTTTAATGTTGTGACTGTGGCATTCTCGGGAGATAACCTCTCAATGCACCTCTTGGCAGGTCTCCAGTGATGCTTTAGCAGCGGCACAGTCTGCCATTACTGCTTAGCTCAGCACAGACAATTGCGGATGCTGCATAATTTGGATGACTGTATTGAGAGGACAAGTGCAGCACACAAGAGCCACCTTAAAGCATTCACACTTGACCCAGCTATAAATGGGCCCTTGTACGGCATTACAAATGTATCGCCATTGCAAGGCCTTGAAGAGTTTGATGTCACTGAACAATTACCTCCTGATGCCATGCATGACATACTTGAAGGGGGTATTGACTGTGTTCTTCCCCACGTTTTGGAAGGTTTAGTTGCTGACGGAGTGATCCGCAAGCAGGACCTTGGAAAAACATTGTCCTTCAAGTATGGCTTTCATGACAAAAAGGCCATACCTCCTGCCATTAGGGACGCATTTCGTAGTGGCAAAGCCAGCCTTAGGGGATCAGCAAGCCAAAAATGGTGCCTCTTTCGGCTGCTTCCCCAAATATATGCAGAGTACATTCCTGAAGGCAACCCTCATTGCATGGTGTACTTGGCATTCAGGCATCCCAAAGCCACTGAGAAACCAGCACTCTTCAAAGTTCACTTTCATGTAGGCACAAAAAGGCACTTAAAAGCGGATCCTAACGGCATATACTTCTGTTGGCATTTATATGTCACAGGCACCTTCCCTTCAGGATGCTCAATGGCTGGCTTTCGCATCGTTTCTGCACATTGAAAAAATGGCTATTTCGCCCCTGTTTTGCTTATTTGTCAAGATATAACTTCTGAACAATGCTTTGATGCACACATGCCGAAACCCATCTTTTCTTATGGCTGCTGGTGACATTGAACCCGGGTTGATGAGGTGGAACGCATAGAAATGCATGTGGTGCGCTGTTGAAGGCTGTGGTTTGTCATGGCCCCTTTAGGTGCCGCATGCTTTCTATTTATGTGCCATATTGCCTGCATCTTCGAGTGTTACAGATGGATAATAGTCGCCACGGTCGATTTTATTTGTAAGGCAAGTTACAATAAAGAATTGCTATGTATTGATTTGCAGACATCAACTGTGCCACTGTATGTATTACTAGTTGGCTTTGCATACAATGTTGTAGAAGTGTACTTTTTTGTTTTTTTGCTTCTGGAAGAACCATAATGTATTTGATCAGACTATTGTGATGCCTTATTGAAACTGTGGCAGACACCTGCTTATTTCTTCCACAGAGCCTTAAAACAGTTTCTTGCTCAGGTAGTGTGCTTTTGTTCATCATAGTATATTTGTTTTTACTTTTGTTATATGTTAATTACATTACTTTCGTTTTTAATCATTGTAGTGCGATTCTTTAAAAATCATTGGATGGCAGTACTTTTGAATTGTGCAGATTTATTATGTTATTAGCTAGTAAAAGGTGACAGACTCTTAAATGGCAATTTGGGCTTGTTGATAATTTATTACAAGCAGTAGATGTATAACACAACTATGTATAGGCTTTTAAGGACTGGCACGGCAAAGTAAGGCTGATAATTATGTGGACTAGTGGGAAAGGGGGATTTCATGAAGGAGTAGCTAAAAACTAATTCAGGACAACAACGATTTGAAAGCATTTTTGATGCATAACACCTAATGCTCGTGATATCTGAACATGCAACATCTCGCTTGTAAAGCTTGCCAGTTTGGCTGACAACACGTTAAGTTTGCTTTCGTTTGAAAGCAATTTTAAATTAAGATAGTGACGGAGGCAAGAGTAAATAAATGCACACTTTATTACAGCATGGCAAGATTGCTTTATTATCACACACCTTTGCCAGCAATTTCGGTAATTTTTAAGCAGTCAAGATTGGTGGCATTCAACAACATTGATGGAAATTCATGAAACAATTAATTATTGCAAGACATCACAACAAAGCAGCAAACACAACAAAATCGGCAATTGTGTCATTTATGGTTGGCTCTGGCGTCTGTATTTTTTTTTCAGAAGCCATGCAGGTTATAGAAGCAATTAAGTGGCGTCTTTTGATGTGCTGAACTTCCACTTCGATGATGTACATATGAAGGTCCAGTGCTTGTTCCAGTTAGCCATGTATTCTAAAAGGAATAAAAAATTGAATTGTGAAAATGTCATTCTCAAATGCAGTAACGCATGACACTGAAAAAAGTGGACAAAGTTTTTTTCAAACCGAATATGATGTAGCATGGTGCATGAAAAACAAATCAGATCACTTGGCCTTCTTTGTTTTGAACCACGTAAACAACATAGTTAAATAGCTGTAGAATAATATGTTACAATTTGCATAAAAACTTGACAAGAGACTACAGTTGCTTTCAAATTCCGCCCCCACCGCAATCTGCCACAGGAACCGGAGTCGAAGCCGCGACCATAAGGAAATAAAGCACCATAGCCACTGCGGCCATAAATTTCAGTGGCGATCGATTTCGGGATACTATCGGTCACTTTCTGCACCGCTTTCATTACACGTACGCGTTTCCACATATTTGTTTTTTGTTAACGCAACTTAATTGGCACTTTCGCACTAATAATAATCGCACCACAGCCGCATGTACCGCGAGAATAAAGAAAAGAAATATCCTTAAGCATTATCCCCTACATGAGCAAGAAGATCTAGATTACCAATACATTTTAAGGTCTTGCTTGCATCTCGGTGCAGTAAATACTGTCTAACAGGACTGCGTCTAAAATGTATAGCCTATTGCTGAGAGCAACTCGTATGCGCCTACCAATGATCGAGAATAAAATAACTTGCCTGTTTTCGATCAACCTTCCTCCACCGACGTTCATGATATCGCATGCGCATCGTTGCGCGATGAAGTATCCATGCAGCACATTGAAGGCACTCAAACACAGTCAGTGGGTGAAGTGATCGCATATGGTGCTCGTCGAGATGGAACCGATCGGTCGCAGCCGATGAAATCGCAATGCGCTACACGGGATCACGGCGCAACTCATTTTCAGGTCCCGGGGTGCTCGCGCTAAGGGAGGAAAGTTCGTCCATTTACGATTGCCGCAAGAGGGCACAGCGCGTGAACCTTGCTCGAAGGAGGAACTCGCTGGCCTGAAGGAGGAACAGAGCCCGTTGCTCCATTCTCACTCCCTTTTTTTTTAGAGTGTAGGACGTGCAGTGACAGAGGGACTGAAGAAAACTGGATTTGTGGGCGTTTTGATATGCATGGCAAGCACTGAAAGAATGTTCGACGAGCTTGTCGGCCAGGGTCAACTGAAGTACTTGTTGACACACAAATTCAGTTAAGATCATGCTGAAAACTTTTTTGGGTCAATACGTGGACGAGCCGGATATAACAACAATCCAACAGCTGCGCAGTTCATGGCTGCATACAAGCGTCTGTTGGTTCAGATGGAAGTTACGTCTTCCAGTTCTGGAAGCTGCTCCCAAGACATTGTCTCCGTATTGAATGCAACCACTACTGCAGCCATGGTAGATGCAAGAAGCACGCTCACTGACATGCGCAGGGCATCAGCTCTACAGCCCAACAACCACAACTACACATATCGTATTGACTGGCCCGAAAGCCTCTCTGCTTTTGTCGGTTCTGTGGTGCCATACATTGCAGGATTCATTGTTCGAAAAATTGGTGCAACCACTACCTGTGAACAGTGCTTCGCTGCCATGCACTCAGATGAGCTGGCACCTTTAGTTAAACGGAAGAACCGAGGTGGGCTTATTTCACCATCGCAGGACGTCATTGGCCTCTGTGAAGAAGTCGAAAAGGGACTGCGGCGGCTACAGGCTAAACGTGATATCATCTTAACGGTGAAATCAAGAGCAAAACAGCTTATCTTGGAAGTTCTGGAAGCTACCGCTGAGAAAAAGTGTTTCCATAAACTGTAGCAGCACCTCCTCGACTTTGATCCACTTGAAAATCACATCTACAATTTGTGCAAGTGAATTGCCGAAGAATATGTAAAACTTAGGATACACCACATGACGAAAGAACGAAACAGAGAACTGATCAAGAATAAGGTGAGACCACTTCTCTCAAGGGTGATCATCTTCCATCACCAGTAGGACAGTTGTCATTTTTTTTACCGTGCATCTGATTTAAGCGTCGCTACTTAATGCCTGTGCTGCTGAATTTACTTCTGTACATGTCACTTGGCTGCTTACAAGTCGCAATAAACATTTGTAACCACAACTACTTGTTTTCATTGCTTTATAAACGCGAGTAACTTCATGCGCAGCGCGAAGACGCATGAGTGCGGCAGCGCTCGGCTCCCTTTTTCCACTGGCAAGATGGCCGCCGCGCGCTCGACTCGGCTTCAGTCTCTCCCACAGGGGCGCATAGGCGGCTTCCACTCCAGCCAGTTTTATGTATCCTCCTTGGCTATAAGTCATTTGGTTGTACCTCATTTGGTTGTATTTGTTGCGTACAGCTGGCATTGGTATAGGTTTTGTTGATACACTAATTCGGTCGCGTCCCCTTGTTGAGTACATTGGTGGACGGCTGGCACCGCTGCCGAAAGCAGTCCAGTTATAAGGCTTAATCATTCCCCAAACACCCTTGATCGCCCTCTTCCAAAAAAAGCGCACCGATGACTCAGCTTTGTCACTAAGTCCAGTGAAATTTGCCCACGTTTTCCCAAGACCGTAAAAACATATCTTTTGTTGTTGCAAATCCTGACCCCGGATAAAAAGTCGAATCCTGGATAAAAAGTCGCAATAAATGGCCAGTGGTGAGATTCTCCTCGATATTTCAAGCTCCGCTTGAAAAATTCTCAAAACTTGTCTCGTTTTGGAAAACCAAAGTTTCTGGAAGTACTCATCCTTCTATGAATAGTACACAAGGGGTAGTTGCAGATCAGGGCTTGCTAGAATTTAGTGAGACTGAGCTCCTAGAGGGCTGTAAAGATCAACATGTCACGAAAGTGCAGCGAATTAAGATCCGAATAGATGACAAGGAAATTCTGACAAAACACTTCATACTCGCCTTTTGTAGAAGCACGCTCGCAGAACGCATCGACAGGCTACATTAAAATCAACGTCAGACCATACAGTCCAAGCCTATGACGCTGTTTTTAGTGCCAAAAATCTGTCACGCTCTCAGAGCTGCTGGGGCGGTGCCACCTGTCGAAAGTTCGCGTCACATGACCACCCTGGGGATAACTAGAACCACCCACCCCACTTTGCAAACTGTGACGGTGAACACCAGGCATATTCTCGCTCCTGTTCTTCATGGAAGAATGAAAAATAAATAATCGCGCTCAAAGTAAAGAAAAACGTTTTGTTTCGAAGAAGCACGCAAACGCCTCTCATTTGTGGGGCTTGCCCCTGCAACGCCCCTGCTGTGCCATTCTCCGAAATGGTATGTCAGGGGGCAGTGCCACAACGGTTCTCGCGACCACGCAAAGTGGACCGGTGATAGCGCCACTCGCCCCCACTGCGGGATCACCTACTGCTGTTCCGCCACCCAGCCAGAAGAGCCAGCAGTCCTCCGGACTTGCAGGTTTCAGCACATCTAGGGTCTCTGCTTGCACAGAAAAGCCCAAAACACCCGCAAACGTACACCGCCAGCGGGCATCCAGCGACTCGGCGAAGGCGATAGATACATCACCAAGTGTATCGGCGTCCCAGACACCGAAGGATCGGCGTAGCTTTTGGAAGCACACCAAAAACGACAAATCCCACATCATGGGGCCCAGAAAGGCCCCGGTGGGCCAACAAAGCTTTCCTCTCTTAAGCACACCTTCGCTATGGATACAGAAATATTTTATTGGAATGTCAGATGTCTTCTACGCAATGTCGATGACGTTAGAGAACTCCTGCACAAACATAATTCAAAGTTGCTGTGTATTCAAGAGACAAATCGAAAACACACACAAACTCTATTCGTCAATACACCATGTCCCGTAAAGACCGTCTCGGGGGTGACGCCTCGTGCGTCGGTGTACGAATCGTTGCAGACAAGTCTGCAGCTTGTCATCATGTAGCCTAGCAGACGCCATTGGGGCAGTGTCAGTTCGGGGAGTTCTTTTTAAGAAGTCGGTTACGGTTGGTTCCATATATTTATATATTGTTACGGCGCAACCAAGAGTGGCGCCAAAATCATAAGATGATTTCACGCGTCGAGATGCAATCGGTGTCGACAGCCATTTTGAATGCACATCTTTGCGTTTCTTGTAAATATCGGAAGTACAACTTCATATGTGACTTCGGCAACGTAACAATTTGGTGAGAGATGCATGGAAACCCACAAGAGACAATGGAGTACAGCGCGGCTGTGTAGCCGAAGCCGCTACAGTGTGATAACAACGGAGTTCCACAGTGGTCGTCACCTCAGACTGGACTCCCGTCTGCAGTCTTCGCCGCCAGCGGAACTTACACGAATCGCCCGTCAGGAAATCGGAGCAATTGCTCCTGCTCTCCCCAACAACGGCCACGGCGATTTTCACGCGCTGGCCATTTCCATGGTCCAGTCCAATGTGCGGGAGGAACTCTGCAACTTGGGTTTCGCCGTCTGTGCCATTGCTCAATCTCAGACTTTCGCCCTAGGTCGCCGCCTTGCCCGAGATCACCGCCCCAGGAACAACGGTTTTATCCGCGCATTCGTAATCCGGCTGAATGGCGGACGGCAGGTGATCGGCCAGTTTGCGTCCACTACCACCGTGTCGGTAAAGTGACGCGCCATTGCAACAACCGTTGTGTGTCGCCGTTAACCCGGGATAACACTGCTAGCCGCACCGACAGCTACCGCCGCTTTCAGCGCGCTCAATCATACCAGCCATACAGCAGTGATAGCTACTGCCGCTTCCAGCCTTTTGAGCCGTACAACCATGCCACACCTACACTGCACAGCCGTTACCCGTCGCCCCGAGGTCACCAGTCCCGTTCGCCGCCAGCGCGTCCGCCGTCGTCTCCTTCGCCTCCACGACGACGTCTGGCATCGCCGCTCAACCTTCGATAGGGAAACTAAGGGATGCAGCTCTTAGAGGTGACGCTGCATCTTTGACTTCCACCTCAAATCTAAGGAACACCGCTCCCTGTCTGTGTTCCTTACAAAATAACATCCAAATTGCGCTCGCGTCCTCGGCAGTGAGCGCCGAGGCAAAGGTGCAGACAAAAGAAAACTGCAGTTGCCGGGAAGCCTGACAAAGTGTCAGGAATATTTGAATGCTATCGAGTTCCGCAGTTAAAGGCAAAGCTTACGCGCCCTCCTTTTTTTTCTAAAGCAAAGCTTTCTATGTCTCAATGATTCGCCTGTGAGCGGCAAAAACGTACTGCAGGAAAGCCAACTTACACAATGGAACTATCTGAGCATCTGTGCACCCAGTAGAACAATAGCTGCGCATCTGGGCACACAATAGAACAACCTCGCACGCTATACGTATCGTAGAACACTATAGTTTACATTTGCAGTTGCACCGATAACAACAATGGGAATTGCAACGCCACGCTACCCAGATGAATTGTATATATCTACATTGCATTACACTGGTCACGCAATCAATTCGCTGTCGTAACCATGGGTAGGCCGCGGGTGCAGCGCATGGCAGAAGAGGCTGCCGTACGCGAACGTAAGCGCGAGCGCGATCGTGCCCAGTAAGGCTGATCCCGTGCATCGCACGGGAACAGCAGAGTCTCTGACCGTGCCATCGGCCATACCATGCTGAATACGCCGGTTCTCGTCTTATATCTCTCTCTGACCGTCTACCACAGCGATCGCAAGGCAATACTGTAAGTGCAGAGTCGTCCGTTAAAGCGTAAGTGTGTGCGTGTAATCAACGGCTACATAATCAAAAATAAAGAGTATGCGCAACTTAACGAAATGTGTCTTCATTCAACGTCAACGTTCAAATAACACAATCCTAAACAAGCAGTCAAATCACATATGCATCGCATCTGGTCGCTCAGCATTTCTTGTGTTCGGTGTGTGGTCGTTGGCTTTGGACTTTGATTTTGATTGAGTTTGCATGCGAGAAAGCTTCCCGTGCAACCATGTTTATTTAAGAAAGGGGCTGTGATTTTTTTTTATTGCGAGAGCAATTATACGGACACTCCAAAGCAGAATTCTGCCGTCGGCGTCGCCGTCGCCGTGAGGTTCCGTATGACGTCAATGTAGATGATCGTCGCCGCGCACCGAACGCTGTATGTGCGAGTGAAAGGGCGCGAGGGACGCGCGCTTTCACGGGGAGTGAACCCACGGCGGAGGACAAACGCGCGTTCTGCGCGTGCTCCCTTAAGGGCTGCAGAAGTAGGCGTCTCTTTTCTCCTTTACAATCACCATATATGTAGAGCAAACGCGCCTTCTTCCGACGCGCGAAAGGCCGTGGGGGGGTCGGGGTAGGGAAGGGAGGCGACGTTTAGTTGCGGCACCAAGTGCGTATTTATATAAAAACGTTGTGAGGCGAGAAGGTGGTAAAGACTTCCGACGCAGCTCGACGAGTGTCCCGTTCTGATGTCGTAAAACCTCCGAGCCGCCCCCAGAGGCTCCGGAGACAGTCACTAACGCCGCACGAGTTTTGTGCGAACGCGGGCAAAATGCCGACGGCGTCGACAACAGTTCTGCGTGTTGCCGCTGCTGCTGCATGTCCAAGTTTATACAGCTGATAAAGCTACTATCATTACTCCGTATAGCTCTCTACAAATTTGCTATCGCAATTGATGCATCGCCTTTCGGGTGAAACTGCGACAACTTTTTTTGCAACCACTCGAGTAGACGCCGCGTTTGTTTTTTTCAAGAGCATCGCGCAACGAGCCATTTAAGGCTTTCGCCTTAATAGGCCTTTGAACGAATACATAACAATACTATTTAATGATACTAAGATAGAGGAGGCAGAGGTAGAGAAATTGTTAGGAGCCTGGTTTCAGAAAGACCTGCGTTGGAATACACTTGTTTAAAAGTTACCTGAGTTAACTCAGTAAACTGAGTTACTGCCATTGTGGTTAAAAAAAGTATTATGCGCTATTTCATTCCAGATTATCATACTGCTGCTTAGTATGGAGTACCACTATCAACTAGAATTGGTCCAAAATACCTGTATGACAGACCCGCGGTGCTTGCTCAGTGGCTATGGTGTTGGGCTGGTGAGCACGAGGGCGCGGGATCGAATCCCGGTCATGGCGGCCGCATGGCGATGGGGGCGAAATGCCGAAAACAGCCGTGTACTTAGAATTAGGTGGACGTTAAAGAACGTCTAAATTATTCCGTCCAGGTGGTCCAAATTATTCCGGAGTCCCCCACTACGGCGTGCCTCATAATCAGATCGTGGTTTTGGCACGTAAAACCCCATAACTGCTTGACAGAAGCGGTTTCTGTGAAAATTGAAAACTATCATAGACGACCGCCGGGCTTACGTACTCATCAACTGTTTCTTAATCATGAAGTACTAAACGTAACCCAGCTAAATACTTATAAACTAGTATACCATGTACAAAATCAATTGTGTAGAATTGCGTCGATTAAACCTTCACCACACCATTGCCAAGGGAGAAACATGATACGGACACCGCAAATTAGAACTAACAATGCTAGACAGCATATAAACTACCAAGTTCTCGTGTTGGTAACTAGAATAGGGCAGAAAAAGAACTTTATTGAACGCCTCAATAAAAAGCATCTGAGAAGATTAGTGTTTGACTATGGTACTGTGCGCAATTGAGGGTTTCTTCCGTGTTTTCATAGACATGTTACTTCTATTCTTTCATTTGCGTTTTCAATACACTAAGTGTTCTTTTGTGTTGAGTTTCGTGGCGCATAGGCAACCAAGGCTATCATGCGCCAAACACAAGGTATAGTTTCTTTATGGGGTTGGGTCCCCATCCGCGAGTCTTTGTCAGGGGTAAGGGCACTGAGGATCCCAAGTTAGATTACGACATAAGCCTTCTTCTCAGACGTGAGAAAGTGGATGAGGTGTGCTACAATATGTAACGAAGCACATGGTCGGCATTTAGAGTTTTTCAATAACGCCGGCTTCCCATGCATGTGTGATATCAACAACTGCATTTTGATCTCAAATAAATGCTGGATGAAAAGAAATGTGTCCGTTGTAAAATAGCGTAAAATAATATTTCCTCGGTGTTTAAAGTTCTGTGCACGAGAATAATATGTGATTGACGGTCAGTTCATTACAGCATTTTTCACAACCACGCTGGTTTTCTTTTGCCGGAATGAAGGTGCATGGGGGATGGGGGGGGGGGGGGGGGGGGGGAGGTGTGTCCAATGCGCAAACGACATAATGTTACTTTAAAAAAAAAAAAAACGTTCTTGGTGCGTGCATGACATCCATTCCCCTACGATTGGTTTTATCATTTGTAGCTTGTTATTTAGTTGGTTACTCCGTGCAGATTGTCATTTGTCCCAGAGTTTACTGTGTACAAACTTCATAAATCTTTATGGTGCACGTTTATTGCTGCTACCTTATTGTTGCGAGCTTCTGCAGCGTATACGTCTGCTCTCCCATTGTCATCAATTCCTACGTGACTCAAAACCCAAGGGAGTTTTACGTTATGTCCTTGTGTTGTGATCCTCGTTATATTACGTTTTACTTCCCCAAGTAATGGCATGACTGCATTTCTGGAGTGTAGTGCTCTGATTACACTGAGGGAGTCAGTATATATAATGCTGTTCTCTGTGTTCTCGCGTATCAAATTCTTTACGGCTACCAACACAGCGAAGCACTCAGCACTTAGGCCCGTATTTACAAACGGAACTTACCCTTAAAGGGTCCCCGAAACGGTTTGGACAAATTTTGTAGACGCGTAGGATACAGCTACAGTAAAACATTCGCGTCACAAATAAATTGAAGCGTCTCATATTAAGAGAGCTACGGGATTACAA